>NC_092675.1:8316727-8628811 GCF_964355755.1 Antedon mediterranea | reverse complement strand
TATGGTTGTAGACGTTCGGTTACTTGCGGTTCAAGATTATAACTGAGAAAGATCTTATAGTTACTGTCATAAAAACATAATTGAAAGGTAAAATAAACTTTGTTTAGTATAATTTAAAAAAAGTTAAACATAGGTCTACGACACCACGTATTCCCAGGCGGTCTCCCATCCAAGTACTAACGAGGCCCGACGTTGTTTAACTGCGGTATTCGGACGAGAACCGGTGTTTTCAACATTGTATGGTTGTAGACGTTCGTTTACTTGCGGTTCAAGTATATATAAATCTTATATTCACTGTCAAAATCTCTATAAACACATATATCCTATAACCTAATACTTTTGTTCATTTATTATGGAACATTTTCTAGGATTGAAATTAGCAGCTGCTGAAACCATGACGTTGGTATTTACACCCACTTCTGTTGAAGAAACACATACTTGAAAGGTAAATTCAACTTTGTTTAGTATAATTTAAAAAGTTATACTGAGGTTCTTAAAAAGATAATATAAAGGAAACAATAACACTGTACAAAGAAGCATTACACAATAGCGGCATGTACAAAAGATTCTGGCCGCTTTGGATCTCCAACATTTTTTAGAATTCAGTGTCAGTGAGGCACTTCTTGTATTAAACGACTTTAAATATTTATTAAACGACTAACGATTAATTTCTGATACTTTACCTAGGTATTAAATTAAATAATCCTTCAAACAAAATAAATGATGACATAATATTCTTAATTAGCCTACATAGGCCTAATATAGGCCTAGGCTATATGTTTAGATTTGTTTCACTATCCAGGCTACAAAATTATCAATAATAAAGTACTGTAGTAGACCTACTAGTGTGAAAGGAAAACTAGGCCTATTTAACTTTACGACTACAAGCGATATTGCCGCCATGCCAAGATAATTGATACACCATTTCTAATTCTAGGCCTATAAGCAGTATTAAAGACAAAGTATATTATTAATATTTATTAGGCCTAGGCCTATCCAACTAATTAATAATATTATTAATAATAATAGGCAACAAACAAACAATCAATAGGCCTCCTATAGGCGGGTGTCACGAAACCTAAGACCACGAAAGCTAAGATCCCCTAAGACCTAAGATCACGAAAGCTAAGACCCAAGACCTAAGATTACAAATTCTAAGATATACTACAGCTTAAAAACAATACTTGTTTATCCATACATAATTTTAAAAACAGTAGGTTTCATTTATTACCATAAATATAATTTAATACTACCGCAAAACATAGATAAACTCACATTATTTTCGCCCGTTGAGTAAATGTATATTTTTTCTTTACAACAAACAAACTTGACGGGTTGTTTGTTGGTATATATTTACTCCAATGTGTTGGTTTAGAGGATGTTTTTCCTACGCACCTGCCTTTCTTGTATTTTGATTCCAAATTCATTCACTAACTTTATCCTGAATACCACACTTTAAAATTAGGACTTATAAGTACTTTCAGAAGGAGAAACACATAATAACAAATAAATAAATCCTTTAAATTGATGATTTTACAGACGTGTTTCTTTGTATACTGTAATGTAACTCCTCGAGCTCCCCATGCTCAATGTTTTTGTTTCTATGGAGCGCCAAAAGAGCAACAATAATAGTACAAGTATAAAAACAGAAAGAAAACGAAACAAAAAAACTTATCATGATTTTCAAATTAAAATTTATTTGCCAGTATTTATTTCTTCGTACTTGCATGATTATACTATTATCATTACAATTTTAATTTTACATTGTTCCATCCACACTGTAGATGGACTCCACAGAGTTTTCAGCCCTCTATATAATTTTTGCTCTTTTGACGTTCCATAGAAACAAAAACATTGAACATGGCCCATGGGGTAGGCCTACTGTACTGTAGGCTAGTCATTTTGTGTGCGAGAAAAACGTCTGTAAAATCATCAATTTAAAAATGTATTTGTTACTTTTTATGTGATTCTTTTTCATGAAAGTGCCAATTCTAAGGTGTGGTATTCAGAATAAATGTTGGGAGTTAAAATACAAGGCAGGTGCGAAAGATAAATATTTGTAATCTTAGGTCTTGGGTCTTAGCTTTCGTGACCTTAGGTCTTAGGGGGTCTTAGCTTTCGTGGTCTTAGGTTTCGTGACACCCGCCTAGGCTGCCTACAAAATATAATCATCATCTCCTGCACAATTTAAATACTTACCGTACAGTTTGCACAAATAAACGTAGACTTGCTCCAAGTCTGTATTGTCTTTTTTTAAATTTATTTGTTTTTATTTCGACCGCGATTTTTGTCTGAAAATACAGTAGTAAACGTATGAAACGCCATATGTGCCAAAATATTTATCTTTTTACTAATATTAAGACAAAACTCCGTCTGCAACCCAGACTAAAATAAACGCTGTAAATAATCAAGGTATCGTCGACGTAGGCCTACATTTACTGCTCTCATCCGAAGCTGTGCAGCGTTTGAACGACGAAATGCGGCGGGAAAATGTATGTAACATTTCACGCGTGTGGGCGCGTACGGCATGCTTCTACTACGTGATTGGGGAAAATTAATCACCTTGAATCATGTTTTTACGTAATGTAATGAACTACGGTACTGTAATTTTTAATACGTTCATTGCATGTAATAATGAATAGGCCTAGGCCTAATTTGGAGTTTTATCGACCTTTAAGTTTTTTAGTGAGACCGGAATCCGGTAAAGAGGCGAATGAAAGCGTTCGCAAATATAACGCAAAACGGACCACGGATTCTGTCGTTGTATCAACGTTAAATAGTGACGTTGTATCAACGACGGGTAGACCGGCCTTTAATATTGTCAGACTTCAAACTAATTCCAACCTTGTATCAACGTTAATATAGTGACGTATATCGACGATGGTAGATCGACCAGAACTTATCAGATTTCAACCTAATTCCAACGGTATATCAACGTCAATATAGTGACGTTGTTTCAACGATGGCAGACCGACCTTAAATTATCAAACTTCAACCTGATTTCAACGTTGTATCAACGTTAAATAGCGACGTTGTTTCGACGATGGTAGATCGATATTAAATGGTCAGACTTCAACCTGATTCCAACGTTGCATCAACGTTAATATTGTGACGTTGTTTCGACGATGGTGGATCGACATTAAATGGTCGGACTTCAACCTGATCCCAACGTTGCATCAACGTTAATATCGTGACGTTGTATCGACGTTGAATCAACAAAGGTAGATCGACCTTAAATTGTCAGACTTCAACGTTAACGTTAAATAGTGACGTTGTATCGACGATGGTAGATCGACCTTAAATTGTCAGGCTTCAACCTTATTTCAACGTTGATACTACGTTATATAGTGACGTTGAATCAACAAAGGTAGATCGACCTAAATTGTCAGACTTCAACCATATTTCAACGTTGTATTAACGTTAAATAGTGACGTTGTATCGACGATGGTAGATCGACTTTAAATTTTCAGATTTCAACCTTATTTCAACGTTGTATCAACGTTGTAGTATTGACGTTGTATCGACGATGGTAGATCGACTTTAAATGGTCAGGTTTCAACCCGATTATAACGTTGTATCGACGTAAAAGATTGACGTTGTATCGACGAAGGTAGTCTGGGTTCCAGACGGAGTTTTGTCTTAATATTAGTAAAAAGATAAATATTTTGGCACATATGGAGTTTCATACGTATACTACTTGATTTTGGATACTCCGTCTGGGGAAACACGCACAAGTCACGTGGTTTGACACCAAGAATCCTTGGTGCATACGATTATCCGGTTGACTAGTTTCAGCTGCATGCGATTGGCTACTCACTCGTACACTGTTTTAATATTCATATTTCAGAATTTCAAAGACTCAACAACTAAGATGATGCGCATGCGCTATGTTACGTTTAGACAATGTGTACTTGGGTACATTTATGAAAGTTTCTGAAGGCTAGAAATTATTTTATATGCCTAGTAGTCTGGTAAACATTTGATGGGATTTTTTCCCAAGAACATGAAAACTCGTCTTGATATGATAGGCTAGCTTATCCGCAAATCAAGTAATATCCAAACTCAAGTAATACACGTATGAAACGCCATATGTGCAAAAATATTTATATTTTTACAAAACTCCGTCTGGAGGCATAGTTGCCATTTCTGGCATTATTATGCTTTTTGGCATTAGGCCCACGGCATCTGGCATAATGCCGCGGCATTATTTAGCCGTTTTTAGCATAATCTGGCATAATTTTGTGTTTTTTGAACCAAAAAAATAATATACCACAGAACAAAAATAAAATATTTTGTTTATAAATCTTGCAATTTAATACATGTTATCACCTTATACAATATCATATCGTAACACAAAACAGATCTGTTCGGGTTTTCCGTACAATAGTCCTTCCATCCTTTCGTTTCGGACTTAATCGACTCTTCGGATAGGAAGGCTGCTCGAAAACTACCGTGTGTGCGGCGATATAGGCAGTACAAAAAATCCGAAGAGGCTTGCTATTGGCCAATTATTGCTCTATTTCAGAGTTCATGCAGGTTATTGGATCCCCATGGGTGTAGAGACAATTGAACGAAAACATTATGAAAGGGGATTTGTTTTTTCAGTTCATAATTATAAGCGGCCGCATCCCTACCCCAACCCTTAAAATGGCAATTTCCGGTAACTTAGAAGCTCTAATTTTAAAAAGAATTTCTTCTAGAGAATTTGTTTTCCATATTTCAAATTATATTCCATTTGCATCGTCGTAGCAACCCTATTTTCCCAAATGTTCTTCACCTCTCAGCCCCAGTAGTGACCATAGTGGGCAAGGTAATTTTTATTTCTAATTAAGTGCCATTACCGCCCATTGAGCAGCTCTATTTTTCCAAATTTTCTTACCTCAGCACCAGCCATGGTGGAGCTGATGTCCTGGAGACACTTATACATTTTTATTTCCTATTTTAAATTATAATTGCCATTTTCGAACTATGTGGTGGGCTAAGATCCTGGGGTACTAATAAATATATTTTTATTTCATATTTGAAATTAAGTGCCATTTCCGGCCATCGAGCAGCTCTATGTTCCAAATTTTCGTACCTCAGCCCCAACCATGGTCGGGCTGAGGTCCTGGAGACACTTAATATATATTTTGATTTCCTATTTTCAATTATAATTGCCATTTTCGAACTATGGTGGGCTAAGATCCTGGAGAAACTAATAAATATATTTTTATTTCATATTTTAAATTTAGTGGCATTTCCGGCCATCAGCATTTTTCCAAATTTTCTTATATAAACCATGGTGGGGCTGAGGTCCTGGAGACACTTAATATATATTTTTATTTCCTATTTTAAATTATAATTGCTATTTTATAATTATGGTGGGCTAAGATCCTTTCATATTTGAAATTAAGTGCAAAGATCGAGCAGCTCTCATATTTCAGCTCAAAAATTCTAAATTTCCATGGCTGTAACAGGTTTTTTTTTGGGAGGTGGGGGGGCGTGGATTGGTGTTGGTGTCATTTGCAATTACCATTTTCGCACCCCAGATATTTTTAGAATTATTAGTTATTACTCACAAAATTAACTAAAAATATAAATTTTTGAACGACATAGGGATACAATTTTAGGCCCTATTTTGTGTCAGTTGGGGTTATCTACAAACGTTTATTAGACATACAACCGTTGGTGGCGCTGTTTAGGGCCACATTTTGGGGATCTGGCATTATTTTTCCCAATCTGGCATTTTTTGAGACAAGATACGGCATAATTTAAATTTTATCGCTGGCAACGCTGTTGGAGCCCGCCCGCCCAGACTACTATATAGTGTACGACGTACGACGTGCTTGGCTAGGCCTGTGGATATCTATCTGTGCAAAAACAAAATGGTAAATGTGACTAAAGGAGTTTTAGTTGAATGGTTAGTACACATCCATTTCTACAGTGAATGAAATCATTTATGGTAGGCTGGGCCTGGCTAGAGGGGTCCAGAAGAATCCGGGAATGTTTGGTGTGGGACGAATCGTCGATTGACAGACGATCTGGGCCAACAAGAAGGGCGATCGGACCCAAATTTGTGGACGTTCGGGCCAATGCAATATAATGAGCCTAGGCCTAGAGGCCTAGACGATCGGGCCCATTTAAAAAAAAAAAAATTAATTGCATTTATAAAATAATTGTTCACCATAAAATAAATTAAATCATAAATGTGTTCTTTCCACCACGCGTTCGTGATACAAAATATTGAACATATGTACTTCAATTCTAGCCTATCTAGCCTAGCCTGGCCGCAGCCTGGCCCTATATAGACTAGCTAGAGGCCTAGACCTGTATTTTGTAAAGAGTATCCATGGTGACAGTAGTAGCTCTTCTTTGGGGACACCTTCTATATTTATTAGTGGATACTTTCCCATGAAACAAGTGGATATTAAGGGGGATGGACACGTGCAATATAATTGAACATTTATTAATTACAATACAAACGACAACACTGACTTATTTGCTGTTAAATAAATACGATACATTTTTAATCGCCTTAATAATAGTGGAGTCTGTTAGGGCTGAAATAAGGGTGTTTGGTTCAGTTTCTTCCAAAAGCACCAAATTTGGTATACAGGTTGCCCACCCCAAAGATCGTATAGCGCCACGTAGTGGCGCAAGATATGGAACTGACGCTCGAAAAATGATAATTCCATGGGCAGCCATTCCGGCAAGCGGATTACCCAGTAGGCAATGCGGCACGCCACCAAATCAATGTAAACAGGATTTACATCTACGCGATAAACAGTACGACTTTATTTTATCTTTCGCGTCAAAATGAAAGAACAGCTATATAAATTTCGATTATATAAATTTACTCCATTTCATATTACACTTACATATGCGTATATCACTCTCCAACCTCAAACGGCTACAGAATAAACACTGACTGTATGGAGGACGAATTTTGTAGGCAGTAGGTTGAGGCATAGTTATAAATAGTGTCGCGGGGCGCAGCGTGATGCTACGCACTTCACGCCCAAGGTCGGCCGCGTTTGGCCTAGGCTGGGATGATGGCACAGTTTATGTGCGAGAGAAGCTTTTTTTGGAGATGAATTGTAATAATTGCCAAATATATTGTCCAAAACTGTCTTTTTAATTTTTTTTTTTTTAAATTAATGGGGCAGGGAGATGTTCTTTCCCCTGTTCGGACCCTCTCTTTCTATTTTGTGTGCTTCAGGCCTACAAAGTTATTTCATTGCAAGGGGAATTTTACTCCGATCTGCCACAACTGTAGTATACTGTACATACATTACTTGATACAAAAACAATTGTTACATTTTTTTTATTTCAAAAAAGTAAAAGTATTAAATATTAATTTTAAAAATTCATTCATAATCATAATTTGTTCTTTTCAACCCACTTTTATTAGCTCAACTTTCAATATTACAGACAGGATTAAAATGCAATAAAAATACTGAAAAATCTAACTTATATAAGTTGTTTATACAGTATTAATAAATGATATGGAATAATTAAATACACTCAATAAATAAATTACGAATGTATGGTTTTAGCCTTCTTAAATACAAGGAAAATTCTATTATTTTGATTTCTTGTATTACAAAAGAAGCCAATAGGCCTAAACAACAGTACTGATAATAACTGAATTCTGTTTATTTCCTTTCACTTTAAAGTATGAGGTGTGTGAAAATAGTGATTTTATTTGTAATCCCATAGGATACTGCTCCTTTTCAAGAATCAAAAATATAAACTATTATTACTATTAAAATATAATTGTCCATCAGTTCTGGCCTTTGTATTTAATTCTTGTGTAAAATACCACTGTGCACTCAATCAACTATCTTCTCAATAGTAATTATACAGTATGATGACAGACTATATCTTTCTGAAATAGGGAAAAATATATCATTAAATTATTTGGTCACTTTTCGAACTGTTACATAATCATTTGATTACTTATTATAGTATTTTAAAATACTATACATTTTAAAATTCAAAACAAAAGTCAATATACTATTTGTAATTTAAATGTGTGAAAACCTAGATTGTTCAGTTGTAAATATAATATCCAGAAATAATGCCAATAATAGGACTAGTAAGTATTCAAAAATGTTTACATTAATTAACTAAATATTTTTCAAATAAAGATGAAGAACAAAATAAATATGAGGATCAAATTTATAATTTAAATTTATTAAATAAAAAAAACAAACAATAACATCCTCAGTGTTTTGGTTTTTAGGAGACCTACCTAAGCTATGATTTTATTGTTTTATAACGATTTTTTATTTCATTACATTTAATTATTTCTGTTAATGTTATTATTAATAAAACGCCATATTGTCTTGTACATTTTTATTAAAAACTCCTAATTCCCGAACAGCTTCAGTTTTTTTCTTAATCTTCCATCCATCCAAGCCTTGTTTGATCCATCTATCAAGCCGCCAATCAATATCATTCATCCTCCCAGACTTTTTTTTATTAGTAACTAAACTAGGCCTACTAGCATTCGGCAATTAAATATGCCTAGGCCTACTACTATCTAGGCCCTAGATCGGATTGCGCAGAAACGCCTACCTGAACTAAATTTATCCAACAATTTAATAATTTTGTTAATGTTTACTAACAAAAAAATATATATTCTAAAAACTTTCCACTACATACCCAATACAACACGAGAAAACTTCCCGAACAAACAATAACACGTCACACGTGGATGTGGTGGTTCAATGGTTTATTATACACTTCCGGGGTATGTGATCGCGTAACTTGCTTGCCGGAATGGCTGCCCATGGAATTTCACTCATGCGCAGTGTATAAGAGATAGGACTTCCCTATCTTGCGCCACTTTGTGGCGCTATAGTATCTTTGGCCCACCCTATACAAATTCAATTTTTGATGGGCGCCAAGCAAAATGACCCCTTGGGTCACCTAATTTGCATAATTTAAAATGGCGGACATTTTCGCTTAAACAGTCTATATCTCTAAAAATACTGGTCATAGAGAGTTGATTTTTAGCCCAAAATGTTCAGAACATAAACATTCCTATTTACTCTAATGAAGTTTTTTTGAAAAAAATGACCGGAAGTACCAGTTTTAACCTTTGACCCATATTTTAAGGCATTACCATATCTCAGTAAATAGTTGTCACAGACAGTTTATTTAAGTGTCAAATTGTTCAGAATATATATGTTACTATTTAATTTAATGAAACATTTTATCCAAAAATGACCGGAAGTACTCAGTTTTGCCTTTGACCGTTACGGTTTAATTACCAACCTTGTTACGGTTAATATATTTTGATATCCATAAACTACTTGTCATAGAGAGTTAATTTTGGTGTCAAAATGTTCAGAACATAAACATTTCTATTTACTATAATAAAGTTTTTTCTCAAATAATGACCAGAAATACCATATTTTACCTTTGACCTGTTTTTTCAGGCAAATTGCCATATCTCATTATTGGTTTGGAGTGGAAAGTTAATTTTGGTGTCAGATTGTTCAGAATATATGTTTCTATTCTGCTTAATAGAAGACTTTTCAAAAAAATATCAGGAAGTATAGTTATTGACTTGTTAAATACATAAAATTTATAAATTTGTTCAGTTAATTGTATACTGTAGTTAACTGTATATTTATGATATTATTTTGCAACCCACTTTTGAGCACTTGTCGAAGATGGCTGCTTGCATGTGCAATTGAACAAAGTATACTGAATGAAGTTGAATAGATTGTCCTATTTGTAGTGAGTCTAGAGTAATGTAAATGAGAAATGAGAAAATTGTATATACAAAAAATACCCAATCTCATCTAATCGAGTACTTAAATGAAGTCTTCCACATATTTAGCAATAATGTGTAGGCCTACTGATGAAATCCAGTAAAAGTTTAGTTTTGGAAAGTTAGTGTTTCCGTCACTTGTGTTTGCTGTTGCATAACAATTTCATGTTGCTACATTTCTCTTTGTTGCCATAACACGAACAACCACTGAATGGGGAAAAGACACCGAAGATTTCTGTCCTCCAGACCTAAGTCATCCAAGGACCGTCCAGCTTGGTGGTTCTCAAAGATTTTCAAATTAAAAAAAAAAAAGAAATCGACCATATACAGTAATCATCTAGAAGAGATTGGATGAATAGGAACAGTTTTGTTACTAATGACATGTTACGCTCTAGTATCCTCTTTTTCATATATTGCCCTTTTTTCAAACTTAAAATGAACTCTGTATTGCATGTCCTTGACTATGTGAACAATGCAAATTTTATGAATGGAAATGTTGTGCAAAAATCAACAAAAAGGTTTAGCCTCATTTCTAAGAAACAATATCATACTCAAGCTCAGAACATGATGGGGCATTTCGTCTTTACGAGAACACTGAAAATATTACAATTACCATACATGTGCTTATGGTGACTGAACCAACCAGACTGTTCAAGGATTGCTAAAGAAGTTTGAATAAGCCATTATTTTCCAAATACTCGATATGAGAAAGGACACATCATTCAATACTTTGAAAATGTATAAAAGAAATGAAAGTAATAAAAGTAAATCTGTTCATGAGGTTAAAACAGCTCATCAATACATTATGTTACACAAGCCAAGAGTTGTTACCAATTCCAATATAACAACAATTTAACATTTACTAATCAACCAAAAATCAAGTAAAAAGGCAATAATTAAAAAGATGATACTAAGGCGTAATGTCATAAGTAACAAAACTGTAATACCCAAATCGTGTCCAGATGATGGCCAAATTTTTAAAAATTAAAATTCGAGAATTGTGCCAAGTTTGAAGGACCAAGGATTACTTTAGGTCTGGTGGAAAAAATATATTTTTCAGTTGTGGTTCGTGATATGGCAACAGTAGTCTAGTTTTTATATTGTGCATCCCGAAAATGTCCATCCTTTTAATTAGTAGGTTATACCCCAGTTTGAAGGCCCTTCAGGGAAAATTTTCATTTAAAAATTTTGTTTAGCAATATTGCTAATCAAACTGATTTTTAAGTCGAGAAACATAGTTTTGTATTGTATTTTTTGCTACACAATTTTCAAAATGTGTAGAAATAAGGTTGTTTTGTATAGCTTTTTGCTACGCTACACTGGCGAAAATGTTCCCTGCCCTTTAAAGAAAGATACTCAGCGAAGAAATGCAATATAGGACAATTACCCTGAATGTAACAACCAAACAAACACAAGTGATGGAAACACTAACTTTCCAAAACAAAACTTGAATAGATTTCATCAGTAAACATTATTGCTAAATGTGTAGAAGACTTCATTTAAGTACTCGATTAGATGAGAATGAGATCTGATTGGGTATTTTTTGTCTATACAATTTTCTCTCATTTGCGTTACTCTAGACTCACTACAAATAGGACTATATTCAACTTCATTCAGTATACTTCGTTCAATTGCACATGCAAGTAGCCATCTTCGACAAGTGCTCAAAAGTGGATTGCAAAATAATATAAATATACAGTTAACTTGAACAAATTTATAATTTTATGTATGTAACAGCTCAACTGTACTTCCTGACATTTTTTGGAAAAATCTTCTATTAAACATTTTAGTAACATATATATTCTGAACAATCTGACACCAAAATGAACTTTCGACGCCAACCCAATAATGAGATATAGCAATTTGCCTGAAAAAACAGGTCAAAGGTCAAATATGGTATTTCTGGTCATTATTTTAGAAAAAACTTTATTATAGTAAATAGAAATGTTCATGTTCTGAACATTTTGACACCAACATTAACTCTCTATGACAAGTAGTTTTATGGATATCAAAATATATTAACCGTAACAAGGTTGGTAATTAAACCGTAACCGTCAAAGGCAAAACTGAGTACTTCCGGTCATTTTTGGATAAAATGTTTCATTAAACTAAATAGTAACATATATATTCTGAACAATTTGACACTTAAATAAACTGTCTGTGACAACTATTTACTGAGATATGGCAATGCCTTAAAATATGTGTCAAAGGTTAAAACTGGTACTTCCGGTCATTTTTTTCAAAAATACTTCATTAGAGTAAATAGGGATGTTTATGTTCTGAACATTTTGAGCTAAAAATCAACTCTCTATGACCAGTAGTTTCAGAGATATACTGTAGACTGTTTAAGCGAAAGTGTCCGCCATTTAAAATTATGCAAATTAGGTGACCCAAGGGGTCATTTTGCTTGGCGCCCATCAAAAATTTAATTTGTATAGGGTGGGCAACCTGTATACCAAATTTGATGCTTTTGGAAAAAAGTGAACCAAAATATCCCTAACAGACTCCACTTATATTTATAAACTGTTATGATCATTTCACTGAATTATTTAATTAAAAAAATTGACAAATCATACGTCATTATTGCGTT
The DNA here is from genome assembly GCF_964355755.1 of Antedon mediterranea. NCBI lineage: Eukaryota > Metazoa > Echinodermata > Crinoidea > Comatulida > Antedonidae > Antedon > Antedon mediterranea. Next base: position 8,616,458 of record NC_092675.1, on the reverse strand, counting down.
GTCTATTTCACACGCTATTAATGCATGTTTTTTCTATATAAAAGGAGAATCCTGTAGTGTGGTCAGCTAAAACATGTAACACGAATTCTACGCATGATTTGACCCCACAGCCTTGCAGGCTTTTTGTCTAAAAAATGGAATTTCAAACAATCTTATACGGTAGGCCTATATACAAATCATAACATAACATATACAAAAATAACATTTATCCGCACAAAAATGCCAAATGCACGTACACTAGAAAATGTGAACAGAAAAAGATAACATTATTTGGTCCTCTTGTCTAGTTAAAAAAAAAACTTTAACCCTGCTAATTTATAACAGTATGGTATAATTATTCTCTACTTATTATTATATTATCCTAAAACTACTACGGTAATGAAAATGAGCTGGTATCCACTTGAAGGCATCGTAATTGTGGTTTCAAAATATGCAATAGGCAGGCTCTGGTAACTAATTTTAAAATCTTATTTAATTAGTTAAAGACCCCTTCCCTGCAATTTTGGACGTTTTTTGGAAAATAATACATATATATCACTTTAAAAACATTAAACCATGTCATTCCTTGTTTTAAATGTACGTTTTATGGTAAATTATGATAAAAAGTGAGAAACAATGCACTACCTAAGTAGCTCGCGGCGATCGACCTCTCGTGGACGGTCTTAGGCCTAGCCTAGCTAGGCTTAGTTTTGTAGGCCTAGCTGGTAAACATCATAACGTACGAACATCGTACGCTAGCTATATACCTAGCCTGACGTTGTATAGTTGCTGCATTAATTGTCTTTCTATTTTTGCCAGACTCCGTTGATACAAATTGGGGAAAACCCGGTATTTTCGCTGAAAATTTGGGAGTCTTCCATTTGTTTTGGCTTCACGATCGATCGAAAAGTGGGCGAATTACAGGTGAAAAACAAAAATATCAATCCGCGCGCAATGCATTTTGGGATTTATAGCGGGCCGCTATAATTATTAGAATCGATTTATTTTTCATATTTTTAACCGTTTAAAGACGAAAAAAGTTATCGCAATAGGACCATATAGTATTATTTTTACATTATATATAGTTTGTGATCTTAAAAACGTAGGGAATGGGGCTTTAACATTAAATAAACGAAAATACAAATTATGTATAATAGGAAATAAACATATTCATATTTTAATTTTACTCTAAATAATAATAATACCGATTGAGGTAAAATCACTTTTTATTCAAAATTATTTGTAGTTTTTCTAAATGCACGTTTATACAAACACGACTGTTCAAACGAAACGGATAAGATTAAAACAGCGTATCTAGCGGCGCTCCATAGATACCAGACTGAAATATAGGCTAGTAGGAGGCACTATTAACTATTTCTTTGTCTAGCTGGCATGATAATTTATTAAATAAAAAACTTATTATAAAAATATAAAAACGGTATTGAATTAAGAATTAAAAATTATGTTAAAGTTAAAAAGGGAGACTCTGCGAAAAGGCGACTTGACTGTATCCTCACAGTAGCTTATATATCTAGCCTAAATGCATACTGTGAGGTTTAAGCCTGTATGGCTTAAATAGCAACATCAAAATGAGTTTATATGCTTTATAAAATAGGTAATTTTCACTGAGTAGCAATTTGCCTAGTATACTGTAAAATTATTAGTTTCATTTATTTGTATCTCAAAAAACATAACATTTAAAAGAGAATGATGCAATCTTCTTTTTAAACATTTTCAATGTTTCGATTTTTGTTTCTTTAGGGTAGGATGCTTCTTTGTGTTTTATATTTGATTTTTTTAATTACAGTGACCCAACTATGAAACAATTTCTACTACATTTAGATGCAAAAGAAATTCTTAAGAAACGCTTCATTGTTGCTGATCTTGATGAGACACATTTATTTGTTGCAGCAGATGTTGTAGAGGCACTCCAATCTCAGGTCAATGACCTCATGGACAAGTTGAATTTTAATATTGCTAATATTGAGCAGAAATCCTAATAACTGACATGGAATGTATAAATATGTACAAAGTTTGCTTGAAATCATCATCTGTAGAATTTAAAAACAATTGTAGCTGATGTACTGTACTGACACAAGAAATGTACCGATTGATGATAAACCCCTTGTGATATGTTATATTTGTATAACATTAACAAGCTGAATGTTTATGAGTTGGATGTTGAAAATCTAAACGCATTGGCTATTGAATAGTACCATGCTGCAATTTGAATATGTAAATTAGGAACTTAGATGACTATTTTAATTTATTTATTCATGAACAAACACAGTAAAATGGTATGGTATAACATTTTTATTTTTTTGTATTCATTCTTCTTTAGGTAGTTTCCCAAATGTTTTAAAATTGGAAAAGTTAAAATCATTGAAAAACTAATGCAATCGTGTCTTTATGCCTTTCTTAATTTTAATAATGTACTTTATACTTATCATTACGGTTTTCTATATTCTACTACTCATGCAATCCTTGATCTTATGAATAACATAACTTCTTTTGAAAAAAGGACAATTTCTGTTATCTGTGTTTGTTGATTTTAAATTCTTTGATTGATGTATTCAAATTTATTCACCTCCTGTAGGAGAAACATAACAAAATATACAAGTCAATTACATAATTATGGAATCAGAGGTATAACTTTAGACTGGTTTTGTAGGTACTTAGTAATATGACTCGGTATGTTTCATTTGGTAACTGTAGCACCAGAGGAGGAGATGACATGCGAAGTGCCACAAGGCTCTGTTCATGGACCGATTTATTTTTTATGTAAATGATCTATACAGAGTAAGTGACGCCCTCCAAGTCATCTCCTTTGCTGCTCTCCTTTAATCTCATTCTGATTTAAATTAAATATCTTATTCACAAAAGTCAATAATGAATTAGTAAAATATAATGACTGGTTCACCTCAAATAAACTTATTAATTCCAACACAACTAATTATATTCTCTTGCATACTCAATGTGAAACATTAGCCCTCTCAAATTATTATACTTTAATTAATGGGAAAATCAATAAACAAACGAAAGAAACAATGTTGTGGACTAGTCAAAATGATGTTGCAACAGCTATATCTCCAAAACAATTGGGATTATAAGTAACCTTAAGTATACTTTTCCACACCGTATCCTTTAATTTTATCCCACCTACACTATTGTACTTATTTGGGCCACTGAATATTCATTCATTTAATCTTTTATTTCGGAATCTCTCGTCCATAGAAAGTAAAATTACATATAAATGAATTAAAAATAAACAATACTATACTAATTACTACTACTCATCTCAGGATGGCATCCCACCAGGAGAACATCTTTGACTTATACAGTATAAGATGTTGCCTATAATTGTTGAGATTAAACATTTTCACTTGAATTGAGTCTACTACACATCAGGCCATATATCGATTTTCTTAACACAAAAAGAAAGAATTCTAAATTCTGTAAACATGAGGCTGAGGCTTTTGGTATTGTGTGAACATATATGGAATTATAATATAATTGTATATGTCAGACATGACAAAGTTAAACTATAAATACATCTCTGTTATTTCATCTTTAAAATATGTTCTGAATGCAGGACGTTTTAACTTGAATGTTGGCGTCATCAACGAATTTTCTACAGTCCATGGTGTTGGTGTCACATGGATTTTCTTTACCTACCATAATAAAACAATAAAAACAAATAGCTGCATTGTAAATATTTCAAAACTACACAGCATACATGAGAGGAGGATTATGAGACATTAACTTATAAGGTTCTCAGGTTATTTTGTTTGTTAAATGTTTATAGGAAATCATAATGTAAATTGAATCTATTGTAATAATACAACACCTGCTCAAAGGATTTTAAACCATTTTCCTTCCCAACATCTTGCATGTTTTCTAGAAGCAATTTTTTCACTTCCTGTAATAAAAAAAGGGCGAATTGGAACATTGTAAGAAGGCAACAACAAAAAATGTGTGATTGTGCATGTGCATGCATTTGCAATATTTAAATGTTCACGTCTAGGTTGATATACTATCATGATCAGGTTTATAATTAAAATTATGTCTATAAATTAATCACTGTCCTATCAGATAGGTGGTAATCCCCCTGATACAGGAGCTATTTTGTGAACTAGTTTACAGGGTAACCCTTTACTTGTCTCAAATGATAAACTGGGTTCTTTAAAATGCACACAGGAAAACTGTGTACACCTACAGTTTATAGTCCTTATCTAGAGAAGAGAAGACTTGTTTCACCATAACTAGGAGTGAGTTGGCCTTGCCGATGCCGATATTGTTGGCTCTTTAGGTACAAGGGGTGAAAGGTCTAATGTTTTACCTTATTTCTTGTGAGGTCATCAAATTCCCCTTTAATCCCCCTATCCGCAGCAAACTTTGGTAGTGTTTCCCTGTCTGGTATCACAAAGCCTACAGAAAATGACTTAAAGAAAACAATTAGTGGTACAGTATGGCATTATTCCATAAGTCACAGTGTATCCTGTTTTTGTATGTTGAATACTATCTTACCTGCAAACTGTCTCCATGTACCCACACATGTTCTACTAGCGGACTTCTCAAGTAAATATTTTCTACTTTTTCTGGTGCTATATATTCTCCCTGAAACAATATAATATGTGCATAGAGTTTATCCATATCCAAGGTATGATCATTAAATGACTGTAGAGTAGTTTGTAACTGTTGTACCGGTACCAAATTTAAATACGAATGAACACACATTTTTTTTTCAATTTTAAATAAAAATGTGTTCCATTGTAGCCAAATTTGTGTTCCGTTGTAGCCAAATTTGTGTTCAGTTGTAGTCAAATCTGTGTTCAATTGTAGTCAAATTTGTGTTCAGTTGTAGTCAAATTTGTGTTCCGTTGTAGCTAAATTTGAAAATGTTGGACACTATTGTACTTTTATTATCTATTTCTTTGTTTTTATACTAACCTGAGCTAATTTATAAATATGTTTCTTTCTGTCAATTATTTTCAATGTTCCATTCTATTAAAGATACAAATAAATACAAATTTTGTACGTATTCAAATTACCGGTAAATGTATAAATTCATAAATTAAGTTTTCAATGGCATTGTATATGACGGATTACATTATCATTAATTTATTTAGTTTAGTTCCAAAAAAAGAATCTTTACATTTCCACTACCATCAACTGAGGCTGCACTTTTCATACTACAAATGCACCGCAGTATGTATTATCTTGGGTTTTACTGGACGCAGCCAATTTATTTTATGGAATTATGGGAATCCAACAAAAATGTTTCTATCACTCTAATATTTATATTGAGGCCATTACGTCTAGAAAATAAATAATCCCAATAATAATCATGAGATAAAGGGCATCTGTATGACATTTCTCAGCAAAATACCGGTTTAAAATGTGGTCTTTTTAAAAATATTTTATACGCCACTCACTGGAAGCCATTGTCCAATGTCACCAGAGTGGAGCCAGCCATCCTCATCTATAGCCTCTTTAGTTTTCTCTGGATCATTAAGATAACCTTTGAAGATGTTTATACCCTTATAGCACACCTGATTAAAAGAAACAAGCAACTTGGTAGTATTCTGCTATAGATACTGTATATTATTACATAATAAACTTTTTTTCATTTAATATATTATATATTGTGAAGTTGTGATGCTAGTTTTCTTTCTTTAAAAACCAACCTTCATCTTTATTCCTTTACCCCCTTTATTCCTCTCAACATAGATGTAAAACATACAGCTAAGGTAAAATGACGTCACCGTTAAAGTCTTTTGTCACAGTGCCTCATTATTAATGAAGCAAACTTGCTGAGAAAGAGTTTTCCTCACATGACGCGAGATTTATCGATACCCCCGAAAAACCCCAAAACATGGTTTTTTTTTTTACTGGGGATAATAAATAATATATTTAATTTTAACATAACAGGAAAGCCCTGATTTCTAGTGCGAATAAAAAAAAAATAATAATGTACAATACTGTATGTATGTATTTTCAGATGCTGCAAGACATGAGACACGAAATAGGCTAGGCCTCTTGGCAGCGCAGTGCAGGCACGGAAATAGACAGGGCTGCTTTTGTTAAAAAAAACAAAAAAACTGACACATGCACGTGTACGAGGTGCGATTTATCATGAATGTTATGTGCGTGAGAGTACCATTTCCAACCATCTGGGGGTGTCATTTATCAAAATTCGCTACGCCACAGGGGTGGGGGGGGGGGAGGACGACATGTGGCTTCAATACTTAAAGTCTGGGGCCCCCTACATTGGATGGATACAGCTAGGGTGGGGAGGGTAGTTAGCTAGTAAGCTGGGTTGGTCTGAACGATGCACGCGGTGAAGGAGCTAAGAATGGCCTGAGCTAGGTAGTGTACTAAACTACTCTAGAGTATTTTAGGCCGCTAGTGAGTAGGTAGCAGGCTATCATAGATTCCTCTAGGCCCAATGGTTCAAATAAACAACTATATTTAATCTGATTTTTTTGTTATCAGGAAACAATATCGTAATTATTTCACCACACTGAAAACATTTTGTAAATCATGAGCGTGAGCAGAGACAAAACATTGCTTTTTCATATGCATGGGACTCTGTGACTACACACTTTTGTGTGACTCATTTTACTTTAGCTGCATGCAAAGAAGTAGTCACCGATGAATTTAAACTAAACTCCACAGTCACACGTCATAATCATAAGCTTTCAAACAAGCTACTCTACCTGTCTTTTCGCCTTTTTTAAAAAACCTATTTCCCTCCTCCACCTGTCATCAACCTTACTAAATGTTCCCTTCATCCACCACATTCATAAACAAAATAAAAGTCCATACCTCTCCTTCATCGTTTGCTGCATAGTAATTCATATCAGGAACATCAACAAGTTTGATCATATTACATGAGATTGGTGGACCAACATGACCTAAACAAAAATATACACATTTTCTAGAATTTTTTAATAGAAAGGTATATTAAAACTAAATGAACTAATACAGTATATTGAATTGAATAAAATAATATAATCAATAACAATAACAATAAAAGTAATGCACTTCCTTAAATCTGAAGGAATAGGATTGAAAGGAAAGAAAGAGTTTAGCCTTTTGAATGTAAGGGAAGAGTAATAAAAATAGAGGAAGCTTGGTAACATCAAAGATTACAGAGTTTTTGGTCTTGGGATGAGATGGTTGCCTCGAATATACAGTAGACAAATGAATAAGGAAGGATTTGACAAAGTAAAATCCGAATGCTAACGCACTGCTTCATGCTGAATCGTTGTATGTACTGCTATAATCTACAGTAACAAGTGCTTTTATAATAATATTCAAATGGGAACCTGTTGAATGATCCCCTGGAAGAGTAAATGTAACTGCAACCCCAGACTCTGTCTGGCCGTATCCTTCAATCACATGACATCCTAATGAACATCTTAAAAATGTCATGACCTCTGAACTTAAAGGGGCAGCTCCTGTGAACACCACCTTAATATTTCCTCCAAGCATATCCTATAAAAAAGAAACAAATTACTGGTAAGCACAAATAAATAAATTTCTATTCTATATTGGTTTTATAATGGAGGTCTCCATGGTTTTATTTACTGTACACATTGTTTTATCTTACTGTGTATGCTTAAAATATCAATGTAAACTAGAATTTAATTTGTCACTTTGTTTGATGAATTATAGGTGATAAAGATAATTTTAACGACAATTAAGTTAAGAAAATCTTAAATTCAAGCACAAAAAATTGATGCATGCCATCCTATGACCTGATTCATATGCATTGTGCTGAGTTGTGCCAATTATGTGTCATTAATATAGAGAATATACTGTATACAGTATGCACTGTATAATACACTTATGATTTCGTATGCCAACATTATCAAAACCAAACATGAAGATGATATTTTCGGAAGATAATGATTTAAGCAAAAAGATATAAAGATTTGGAAGAATATTTCACACGTAGAAGTGTGGTGAGCGCTCTTTTAAATCTGTATAACTTTGATAAAAGAGATGAGAAAACTACTTTTTAATTTCAGCTGACCATAAGATAATGTCACAAAATCCAATAGCTTTTTTAACATAATACTACCTATAAAGTTGAGCTTTGCATTTTACCTATCATAGTATAGAAGAGGTGCTTCACAATCAAAAAATACTACAGCTTTTATCAATCAATTTTGCAAAATAGCAAAATTAAAGTGTAAACTAATTGGTCAGGAGTAATTGTACTGGACACACAAAAATGTTCTGAACGATGCTCTAAAGTCCAATTGGATTAGAAATTGAATTTGAGCATTTTCAAATTTTGACGAGCAATGGCACAACGTTTTTTGTGCTTATATCTATATATTATACATAAAGTTATGTGTAGTGAATTTAATTGATATTTGAAATGCAGTTATGAAATTATGATTGATATGGTGAATTCACAAAATGGCCTGATGATCACAGTTGAGTGGTCATGCTTAAAAGCTTATCATGGCTAGTATTTTGATACAGATATCAGGGGCGGATCCAGGATTTTGTGAAAGTGGGGCGCAACTGTAGAGAGTCAGCACCAACTCAGCCTAAGTTGAGGCGATTTTGAAAATGTAACACCTCTAGATGGTCGGAAATGGCACTCTCACGTTAAATAAATGTATTAAAAATTGATATTTTAAATATGAAAACTGAGGTACTAGCCTATTAAAGGGTGACATTTTCCCTATAGGCCTATTTTGAGCGTCACAACAGGGCGTTTCGCGCAAGTCAGCATTTGCACATACAGAAAAAGGTGCTTGTCCAGGGCCGTCAACAAGACCTGTGGCAAAGCGAAGTTGTTAAATGACGCCCCAGATGGCCGGAAGAAATGGTACTCTCGCACATAAAATTCATGATAAATGACACCTCTAATTTGCAGGAAAAGACACTCTCATATGTAGCATGCTACCAATGAACAAAACGATCATACTTTTTCCCTCCAATAAACACACGTGACTAATTACAGGACGATTAACAGTTTGTTCAATGCGATCACGTACATCTAGGGGAAACCCCGAAAAAAGCGCACATTTAATGCTTATTATAGCTCAATATTCATTTATGTACATAAATTTGTTGAAGAAATTAAATATGTAAATATAAAAAGGTATTGATACCGTTGGGTGGGTGGCCTAGGAAAAAAATTGGTTGCTAATTTATACTACAGTACACAGTTACCACAATTACAACATTATTATCCTCTATGATGATGATGCGTAGGTAACCACAGCGTTCCATTTTTGACTTATATACACTTTTATTTATGCTTGCTGACTGCCAGCGGTGTCCTTTGTACGAATTGTTCGTGGCCCGAGTATGTGTTTTAATCAAAAGTGAAAGTACTTTATACTCTTTTTTTACGCTTTTTTCACATTTTGTTTTCCTTATGGTAGGATAATTTTTGTTTCTCCAGATTTATAGGGGGGGGGGGATACACCCCCCTGGATCCGCTACTGGATATTGTAAAAAATTTGAAAATCATTGAGACAACAATTTTTGGGATAATCGGTACACAAAAATCTGTACAGAAAGAAATAAACAAGGTAATCAATTCTAAATGGTTACCTAATAAAACACAACTTCAAAAAAACTAGCAAAAAATTGAGATGGAAATTTGATGTTGACCTAGCTCTATTTGAATGATATATTTTCTATATCAAGTTTGGACTTAAAATGGGTTTGTGTATTATGTCTACACTATCACACTTTATGGGCATATTATACTACTATGTTTGGGCCCATAACATTTTTTTGTAGACAGAGTTTAAGACTGTGTACTCAGTCAGGGGAAAATGGCAAAATAAACTGTGGTCACAAGAGTAGTAAAAAAAATATAGATTATCTGATAAAACTCCTAGAAAGTAGGAAACCTTTTGCCATTTTTCCCCTGAATGTACTGTATGATAAAGAGTAAAAAAGCTAACTTGAATTCTGGAGAAAACCAGTTTGTCCCATATAGTATCTCTTCTAACAATTCCTTTGCGAACTTCTTTTTTCTTTGCATTTAATGCCACGTAGAACAAAGTTCTTTTAAGCCAATTTCCAGATTCTACACTTTGAATTATCTAATAAATGAAAACAAAAATGTTCAAAATAATTTATTATTTGCTTTATATTGACCAGCACCATCAGTTTCATCATTATTGTCATAGTATCACCATAATATAATCTTTGTATCTACCACAGTTGCTATCCTAAATATATTTTATAAACAAATTTGCTGTAACATTCTTAATGATAGGTTTAAAGATGTATCGTCCCCCTGAAAAAATAATTCTGAACAACATTTTTGTTGAATATGCCATTTTAATGTAACATAATAGTTATTCACTTTGACCAAAAATTTGATCGAAAAAATGTATTTACCTGAAAAAACTGAATTTAAAGCAAAAAATGGTAAAATTTGCTGCCAGCCAATGGGTTTTTGATTGAATTTAACAATTTATTATGTTATTTTATAAGTGAAAACATAATATGTTTTCGGTTTTTTTTTTCAACTTTATTAAAACTACAAAATAGCCTATTGAAAGTCTGATTTAATTCATCTTTATTTTTGCATGTTTTTGGGGGACAATACATCTTTAACTTTACAAAATCATAAATGAAAAATATTCGCAACAAGCAATTGTTTTTTTTTTTTTATTACTAAATTAAACTTTTTGTCCTATTTAAAATATAATACATATTTACAAACAATTTTTTTTTTTGGGAAAATAATGAGAGAAATCAACAATAAACAAACAAGTTTTTTAGAAAAATGAATCACATTACCTTATCATAGACTCTGTTAAGAAGCCTTGGGACAGAAGGAAATCCATGTGGTTTAATTGCTTGTAGATCGTTTATTATTGTCTTTACATCACCAGAATAAAATCCAATTTTTCCACCATGCATTAAAAGCATCAACTAATAAACATAGACATTTATATGTACAGTATATGCATATTTTGTGTACAGTTCACATGCTTTAGTTTATCAAACATTAAAACTATTTCTTTCTAACTAGCTATTATAACAGAAATTGGCAATTAAAAAGATAGTGTTTTAACTTGAACACATATTTACTTATTTGTTTCCGGAGCTCAGCATTTGCTGGGTCCGGAGTTGAGGCTAGGCTATGCCTATAAGCCCCTCATGTGTAGCTATACTATACAGTTGAAGTTATGTAATTGTTGTATTAGTAACAATCCATTAATGAGCATAAGTATGGAAACATCAATTGAAAAAAAATATATTAGTATTAAATACTCACATGGTTTAATCTTTCATACATATGAGCCAGTGGAAGGTATGACAGCAGTGTTGTTTGCTTATTAAACATGTCTTCCGGCTGCATGTTGACATAAATAATACATTTAGCATTTGCTAGCACTACTGTACTAATGTATTGTGGATTGTGTTTGGAAACTAGACTTTATTTTCCACAACATTTTATACACACTACGAAAACCTGGTTACAACTTTTGCAGATGTGAAAAGACCATTATAAGTAAATAGATGTAATAGTTTTAACATAATAATTACTACCTATATATCAAGTTGAGATTTGCATTTTACCTACAGTATCATAGTATAGAAAAGGTGCTTTACAATAAAAGCTTGAGATGATGATTAGGGTTAGATTTAAAAGCTTGAGAATTCCTGTTGCGAATTTGTTTCACAATGTGTTCTTAACAAAACATCACACTTTGTAGTAGTTGAAATGAATATCAATATTTCCAGAACTTACAGGCACTTCTACGATTTCTTGGAATGATGCTGCAGTAGCTATTATATTGCTGTGAGTAAGCATAACACCCTTTGGATTTCCTAAGATTAAATAAAATAAACTAAACAAATTATAATAATAATTTCTACATAAATTGTTAACTGCTCCTACTAAAATGATGTTTGCTGAATATATTCAGTATAGGGTTCACAACTTTCCTATATATATTATATTTCACTGGTTATTAAGGGTCTTTAAGTTTCCCACCTGTTCCGGTCCGGCAACAGCCAACATCAAAATAAACATCAATGTTTCGTTTGGATTGGCACATAGCCGTGCAGGGTGTCGTGAAAATGAAACATCTTTAAACCATATTATTTTAGATGATCGCATATAATGGTTTTGTATTCATGAATGCAGTGTAGCCGACATAGGTTGGATATACATTGAAATTTGTCCACACGTTGAAAGAAAACTTTTCTTCAAATGAACACTAGTTTTGGATAAATTACTGTATGCAGTTATTCAATATCATAGCAGTTACCTGTTGTACCACTAGTGTTACATATAGTATGTAGATCAGAAGGTTTTGGTGGCTGTGAAAACAAACATACAGAAAATCAGTATAACAAGAAGACAATGTGAAAGTTTTATATTTCTGCAGTATTACTTTAAGTTGGAAATATTTGTGGTTTCTTTCTGCTCATTGATTTTCATGACAATTAATTGAGATATTACAATACATAGTTTATGCATCAAGATGGGAGGGAGGTAGTGAACAATTGTCAATAATTGGGATCCTGGTCCGGATTGCCTTCAAAATGTAATGGGAGTTGTTCCTGACCACATGTCTATCTGTGGTTTGGTAAAGATCTGCCAATAACTTGAGTAATCCTGCTAACTAACAGAAACAAACAAACACACGCGATCAACCATATACCTCTTGCCATTCTGGATGAGCTACTTAGCTGAAATATACAAATCAACTGAAATAGGCCAATTATGGATTATATATGGCACCCTTACAATGCCAACATCTAGCCTGATAATGTTGCACTGCAGCATTAGTGACATGCAGTCTAGATATGTGAAGTTTGGCTGTTAATGTCCGAGACTCGCATACATACAGGAAAATTGAGGTGGCCACTGTGCAGAGTAACCAGATTTTATTTTGTTACTAAGGCTTTTGTCTCTCCAAATAATTGTTAGCTTTGCAACAGCAATGGTTGGTTGTTGTGCTCTTGCAATTACTTCTGTTCTTGAGCACGTCTTCTTTGATGGTTGAACCAAGATATATGAACTTATATGAACCAAGCGTATTCCCGGTTACTTCGATCTTGGTTGAGATTGGCCTTCCTTTCACTATTTATATGATCTTTGTTTTCGGAACTGATTTCTATGCCACACCTAGAGGACGTTTATTTATTTATTTATTTATTTCGTTTTCTTTCAGTAGGGTAGCCCTCTCAGTAAAAATAAAACTGCTCTTCCGAGGGGCCCTACGGCACATTTAAACAAAATTTGAAAACAACTTAAACTAAACTTAAACTAAAACTTAAACTAAAACTAAACTTCAATGCATGTTCTCATTATTATTATAACTTTTATACCATATTTAAATATATTTCACTGGAACCATCCTAGACCACCGGCAACAATAAATGAATCTTAACAAGTGATTTAAAACGGTTATAATTGTTTTGTTTTCTTAATTCATAAGGTAGGCCATTCCAGAGTGAACTTCCATAATAAACAAAACTACGTTTGTATATTTCGAGGTTACATCTGGGCAAATACAACAGATTATTTTCATAGTTTCTGGTTTGAATATTGTGTACACTACTAATATATTGCAAAACATCCATAAGTATGAAGGTACAGATTCTTGTAAACATCTAAATATTGTACAAATTGTATGATATTCAATTCTTGTCTTAATTGTTAGCCAACCTAAATCATAATGCATTTGTCTAACAGGAGTTCGAATATCAGCACCTAGTATTAATCGCGCAGCTCTATTTTGTACCCTTTGCAATTTTAAAATATGGGCGTTTGAACCAGTACCCCAGACTGTTGAACAATAGTCAATATGTGATAAAAATAGAGCATTGTATAATCTTTTAATAATTTTAGGAGATGTAAAACTTTTCAATCTATAAAATAGATGTAGAATTTTTGATAGTTTTGCACATATAGAATCAATATGTACTTTCCATGAGAGTTGTTCATCAAATGTAAGTCCCAAATATTTAAACGTTTCAACTTTCTCAATCGGAATGTTATCAAAAATTACTGTTTCATCTGTTGTTTTATTAACACGTGCATGAGTACCAAAAAGCATGTATTTGGTTTTATCAATGTTTAGAGTTAATTTATGTTTATCTAACCATTGTTTTACATTTTCCAACTGTTCAGTTAAAACTGTTGTAAGCTCTTCATTTGATTTACATGCATAAAAAAGCGCAGTGTCGTCTGCATAGAGGACTGTTTTACAAATCCCATCAACACTGTCATGTAAGTCATTTATGTATAAAATAAACAACAAAGGGCCAAGAATTGAGCCTAAAATTTCAGATTTTTTTCCATTAAAATTAACAAATTGTTTGCGATTTTTTAAATAATTACTGAACCATGCAAGCTCAGTGTTTATCATTCCAAAGGTGCATAATTTACGTAATAAAATATCGTGGTCTACCGTATCAAACGCCTTTTTTAGGTCAAGAAAAATTGCTCCAGTTACCAAGCCATTATCAATATTTCTATATATATAATTGCATACATCTATCAGTGTAGTAGAAGTTGAATGTAACGACCTAAAACCAGATTGATTTTTACATAATAAATTAAACTCATTTATATGATTCATAACTTGATTATGGATGCATCTTTCAAAAACTTTCATAACAATAGGTATAACAGATATTGGACGGTAGTTGTTAAGTTCATGTTTACACCCTCCTTTATAAAGCGGAGTAACCTTAGCACATTTCCATTCACTTGGAATAACACCAGATCTTAATGACCAGGTAAACAAAAAGGCAAGACTTTGAGAAATTTGTGAAGATGCAATTTTAAGTAACCTAGCGGAAATCCCATCAATTCCAGTAGCTTTTCCAATTTCTAACTTTTCCAACAAAGCTTCAATTTCATTTCCATTAATATCTTTAAAGTTGAAACGTTGTTGAAATTGTGATAACGATTCAACGGTAATATCGTTTTGGTTGTCATTAAAATGGGATGCAAGTTCGTTAGAAATTGAACAAAAATATTTATTAAAATGATTAGCAATATCAGTTGGATTGTTTATTTCATTACCGTTTACATTGAGAGTTGTTTTAGTTTGTTTCTTTTTATTGGGTAAAAAGTCTTTCATGGTTTTCCATAATGTTTTAGTGTCATTAACATTATCCTTTAATTTATTATTTATATAGTCGCGTTTTAGTGATTTAGACAAATTATTTAATTTATTTCTTGCCTTTTTGTAAGAATTCCAATCATCTATGTTCTTAGTTTTTTCGGCTTTTTGTTTTAAATAATCACGGTCACGAGAAAGGGAAACAAATTCGTCTGTAAGCCATGGAATATCAGTTCCCTTCCTCCTGACCGTCACCATAGGAGCATGAATATCACAAATATCAGTAAAAATGTGTTTCCAAATGTCCCAAGCCTCGTCAGCATCCTCGGACGCCTCACAAATACTCCACGGAGCAGATGCAAGATCAGAAATAAACAAATCTTTGTTAAATTTCCGGAAGGTTCTCGTATGTAAAATACGCGGGGGCAATTTTATTTTAATTTTTTTACGTATTGCATATATCAATGAGTGATCGCTAATTCCAATTGGTACAACTCCAGTTTTGCTTATAAAGTCATCCCTATTTGAAAAAATTAAATCAATACAACTACTACTGTTTTCCGTTACGCGCGTTGGAGTTTTAATATACTGGTTTAATTGGAAAATTTGGTGGAGGGTTTTAATATTCCGAGAATGCTGTTTATCAAATATATTCCAATTTAAGTCACCAACAACAATAATCTCTCTTATACTATCTAGTATAAAAGATATTTGATCATGCATTATATCAACAAATCCAGTACACGAATTTGGTGGTCTATAAACATTACCTATAACGAACGGTTTAGTGTTAACCGGCTTAATTTTTATCCATACCGATTCAATTGTATTTTCACCAAAGTCAATGACATCAAAATCAACATTTTCGTTTACATAGATAGCCACCCCACCTCCGTGTCTATTTCTGTCTGTTCTAACTAATAGGTATCCTGGGATTGCAAGTTCACTATTATGTATATTTTGATCTAGCCAGGTTTCACTAATTCCTAAAACATGGAAACGGCATTCCGAAAGTAAACTCCGAACATGGTCCACCTTATTATAGAGACTTCTGACATTTAAATGACCAATTTTAAAACCCTTTGTACAATCAATCTCGCATAATTTGCATAGTATGCCAAAAGCAGGATAAACAATAGAGTCGTTACGTAATTCAGCGTCGTCTACGTCGTTGTCTAAAAGGCTTCCCGTACGATGTTCGTTTAATAATTGAATTGGTTTAAATGGTTTATTACATGCGTTACAAATAAAATCTAAAATCATCTTATCTACATAAAATACAATACAAATTTAGGACATTTAAAATTCTATTACACATTACCTTTTACATTTAGGTAATTGTTTAAGATCGGAAGTTCTGGATAAAACAACTTTCTCGTTACTGCCAGTGATTATGGTATGTATGCGACCATCTTGTGTACAAACTGCAGATACCACTGATGCATAGTTTTGCTTTACAGTACGTAGTAAACTTGATCTTTTGCTCGTAAGGTTTTCATGAATGTAGATATGGCTCCCCTTTAATTTTTTCTTTGCTCTATATACTTCATTTCTAACATTATACGAACTAAACTTTACTATTATTCCTCTTGCTCTTCCGTTTTTCTTAACTTTTGGCCCCAATCTATGACTCCTGTCTATGCATGTTTTATCTACTTCTACGCTTAGCTTTTTCTTAAACAAATCCAAAACTATATTGTCTGCTATCTCACCTTGTTTCTCTTCTATTCCTTGAATAATCAAACAACGTTCCTTCTTGAATATTGTTCTGCTTCATCTAGCTCATTTTGTAAGTTCTCTACCTGTTGTTCTACTTTGCTGAGACGATCTTTAGTATCGTCAAGTTCGAAACGTATTGCTTCAATTGCTGCATCCGTTACAATTTGTGTAATGCTTTCAATCAGCTGGTGTTTAACAATGCTCGCAATTTTCTCGGCTAGGTCATTGAAAATACTCGTATTTCCTTTAATTATATTGGAAATTTCATTTTGTACAGTAATAGTAAGCGGTTCCACATCAATGATAGGTGCTGTATCAGTGTTCAGTTCGCAACACTCCTTACCGCTGTCCTTTTTGCCACCTTTCCTTGTATTCTTTCCGGTCATGATGGTGTATTAATACGTACATGTACAGCAGACAAACACCGACAAGTAAATGCTAGGCTAAAGGAGTGCCCTAACACAACAACTGTCCTGCGGGAAATTTGAACTGTCACCGCGTAGTGAGGCTGAATGTAGTGAGGCTAGAGAGAGCGATTTAGGACACGTCTGCTCTTAACGACGACTACACTACTACGTTACTGTCCAGGTTTATCATCAAGGCAAGTCCCTTCACTACTGTCTACTCAGTCAATGTTAGCTGCAAAACAGAACTGACATTTCCTCAGAAACTCAGAAGAGTGTAAGCGAAAGTAGACAACCTTGGGGTAAACTGATGTATGAAACAATTTCCCAACCAGTACTAAGTTGCTGACCTTGGTGGTTCTCAATGGTGTGGATCCGCTTCTATCTAATGTTGTATTCGTTCATTGTTGCCCATATTGCCTCATGCCAAACTCTGTCGAAGGTTTTCTTTCACCTACAAAAGACTTAACCTCCTACTGTGATCAGCCAGTGTAATGTAGGTTTACAGTTTAACTTAGTTAATATTCTGTTCTTTAGGAAGATGTCATGATAAAGCATATTATATATATACCGCCCTCTATGTTCAATGAACATTTGATAATTATAATAAAGTAGACGGATGGAACATAATCGCCTAGAAACAAACCATTTTGATATTGTACTCATTAAATGTCTTTAAAATACATCCATGACAATGGGATCCAATGAGTATGGATTCACTTTTTGCAGGGTGGCTGGGCGAGCACTCAGACAGACGGATTATTCAAAATAGAAAAATAGGCTGATCTGATAATATTTTTAGTTGAAAATTAAGACCCTATGTCTATTGAAGAAGGAAAGACAAATGCCACAGAGCATAAGCAGTCCAATGCAACTATCCAGCACTGGATAGGAGTGCTAAACCAGGGGCCTATATCCTGTGCATTATGCCACTGTTTTCTACTAAAGATGTATTTCGCTCTCAACAATACAGCTACCAGTGTAAGCCTATGCCAACGTCCAACCAAATTGTCATTGTGATCCTCGCTATTGAACATATAAAAGTGGGTTTAGTAAGCATTGATCACTCATAAGAACTATTTAAAAACATTTTTAATAAAAAGTTTATAACTATTGTAAATAATAAAAAAATTAAAATAATTTACCACTGGTTCTTGTAAATCAGTCATTCCTAGATTCTAAAAAGAAAAAACATACATTAAGTATAAGGTATAAATAAATAAAGAATTGTTTATTGATTGTCAGAATCTTTTTTTATCTTATCTTATTCTCCTTTTCCCCCCCCCCCCCATTTTTTTTTGCAGCTGTATCTCCAAATACTTGTCAACAAATGTTCAGGAAACTTTGTTTTATGACACAAGAGTCGCGCAGTATAAGGTATGCACGATTTTATAGTTCACCTATTTCTTTCAAAAGTATGCATCAATGGAGCAATTTTTGATATAAACTATTATGGAAGCTGTTAAATTGTGTCTATCAGATGTCGCGACGTCATCATATGGCCAGTTAAATTTAAAAAGTCAGATGTTAATCTTTTTCGTAAAAATTCATGACGTTTAAAAGAGCGCGCATCTAATTTGTACGTGCACGCAAACCATCATCTAAGTTTAATATGATTTGACTCAGACAATCATCTTTTGAAATCTCTATCTTCATGTTTCATTTTGATGAAGTGATCATGTTAAAAATTGGAATGGGTCTTGTAATTTCTTCTATGCTGTATTGTATGACACAAAAAAACGATTCAGCACTCTGAAAACATATTTACTTCATTTCATAATAAATTTGAGCCTTCATAATTTTAACATATGTGCATGTTGTGCTGCGCGGATAACGGTCTCGTCACTATGATGAGTTCAAATCTAGTCTTGATTCTTTCTTTCCAAGATTTTTGTTGCAGCAGTATCTCTAAATCTTTTGGACAGAAAATTGCATAACTTGGTCAGAAGATATTGACCTCTTACGTGTGCATGATGTTTTGATTTACGATTAAAAACCTCAACTGAATAATTTTTACACACTAGTATGTGAAACTTGGTAAGATCATTGTGATGTAAATAAATAAACAATCTTACTATAACATCATAAAACTTCAAAATTTCAACTTGTCCATTCTCAGCTATTATCTTCAAATCTTGTGAAATATGTTCCAACATTATAATCCTCTTCAGACATTTCATCTCCAAAACGTTCTGCAGAAACTTCCGAGCTCGTTCTTCAGTGTCAATAATGACAGTTGCAATGTTTGCTATTAGAATTATAGAATAGTATACAAATAAGGTACTGTATGAGTATATATTTGGTTTTTGTAATATATTAAATATTATATTTTTTTTGATTTTATAAAAACACCTACTCTGTAGTGATTTTTTTCAGTGCAAGATTTTTTTTCATACACAAACAATTACAAAAAGGACTATTTAACAATCCTTAAAATAGTACATACTATTGCATGACATTTAATAGCATTTATACACTTCTACATAATTAGAAGTCTATGATGCAGACTGGCAAGCATACCTTTATTGACAATGTAGGAACAAGCTTCAGGTCCTAATGTGTCATACAAAGGAACCGATACCATGCTGTACATCAGACATGCTACATCAGATATACCCCACTAAATAAATGATGAACACACTATGTAAATAATTTAAATTTAAAATTTCATTTTTAACTGTGGCAGTGCTAAGTCTTTAGTTTGGCACGAATCAAAAAAAGGTTGTTTTGAGTATGTTTGTATATCTTTATTGATGTTAGTATTAGTTTAAGTAAATTGTTTGAGATCATTAATTGCCAGACTTAAGAATATTTGATTGAAATCTAACGTAATTATCTTAGTTTTGAAGTTAGACATTAATCTATGCTTTTTTTTTTTTTTTTTTTTTTATTCAGTATATTCAGAGGCGCCTTACAAGATGGAACCATCTTAGCTTCAAGGCGCCTCAGATTAACAAATACAACATTTTAAAACAACTAACAGAAACATCAATTAAATCTTCCAGAATTAACAAGAAATTGTTGTACATAATAAAATAATAAAGCATTTTCACAATTCGAAAGAAGATCGGAACCAAAAATAAAAATTTCACTTAAAAATGTAAAATTAAATGTTAAAGAAAAATCCTTGGCTAAGATATCCTCAATAATTGAGTTAGCGCTTACAAGTAGAATATCTCTTTGTGTATTATAATTAGGGCAGTAACATAAGAAATGAAGCGGATTCTCAACATTAAAGCCACAAGTACAATTTGGATTGTCCTGAAACCAAGTCGGATTCTAGTGTGAATTTGGTTAATCTTCTTATCACCTGTATCATAATAAGAACGTTTTTTTGTTTCAAACAAATTGGATTTCAGTAGCAATTTTTTAAACTCTGCTTTTCAAGGTGAGTGTATTACATTGTGTGCATTCTCATGCTCTCAAACATGTTCAAGCATCTTAAGGTCAAGTGACGTAGACAGGTCACTCTATGGTCATGTGTCAAAATAGTAGATTCCAAAACGACTGCGCCCATCGGAATTCATAATATAGAGATTTTTATAGTATTGCTCATTATATATTTATAATTTATTATAAACCTTATATTGTTGTAAGAAATTAATATTTAATGTTGTATGTTATTGATTTGTTGATTATTTGTTCACAGGCAGTTAAAATACAAATCTTATGCTTTTGATAGTCAGTCATTGGATCAACTGCAAGATATTTCAAATGCACTTAATTACTTTTTCAAGCAACAGATTATAGCGATTACCTAAAAGAACTAAACAATAATTCAATGCACTTTTATCCGATGACCGAAGAAGAAATATGTGATATAAGTGGAATATTTTTTAATATTGTAAAAAACTATGCCTCTATTCTCTCTATTTTTTACATTCTTTGGGATACGTCAGCAATTCTGTTTTTTTTTCTGTTTATTGCAGATTATTGCAGAATGTGGAAGTACAACCAAAATATATTTTAAGTATATGAAGTTTTTGCTGATATCACCACTCCTAATGGATGACTAAATTTTGAAGCATTTAAATAACAAGTATAATAATAAGTATACATAATTTTATTTTTGTTTTACTATGCATACCTCAAGTCTGTTCTGGGCATAGATTCCTATAAATGTTTCCTGGCCAGCAACTACACCTTTAATAAAGAGTCCACTGGCAAGTGCTTGCCCAAGATTATATGCCTACAACAAAATAGAAATCTATGAATTTCTATGAATTTCTGCGACATGTTAGACCTACACCTATTGCATCTGGTATAGGTGCTTCACATGCCCGAAAGCTAATAGAATGGAGGGAGGGTTATGGCAACATTACCAAAGATAACATAGGGAGTATAATAAGAGGCTCAGAAAAGTTTATGAAATGGATGGATTTAACCACAAACATGAATTTACCGCCGTGAGCTCCAGGATACCAGCTCACCTCGTGAGGTCACAGCTCACCACTCACTCATTCCTCAAATTCTCAGGTTTTCTCACAGAATTCCAGTAAACCACTATGTTGGGCACTGATTATACTGGCATGAAACAGTGGTATGGTACATTAGTACATAACTCTCAAAAAAGAAGAACAGGTATGGCAGAAAATATAAGAAACGCTATCATTATATATTACCTCATTATATGACGTCCACACAAATCCTGATTTCGTAGATTTCCCATAACACGGACCATTACCTGAATTCAGAAAAATGACATATTGATTAATCATTTTCAACATTAGGACCAGTTTTCTGCCATGGTTTAAACCAGAGAAAATGTGACACAATTATTTATTAGAATGTTTATAAACAGAAGCTCAATCTCATGTCATTAAGGAAGAATGTAGAATTGTAAAAGTTTTTAAAATAGATAGATTTAGTTAGAGTTAGGATCATAATGAACTTCATCCATATTAAGAAAGCATGGCCTTATCAACGTGCATAGCTTCTGCTTTGAATATTAATATGTGCAGAACATCATCAAGTTTGTGTCAATGTTAAAGCAAATAAAAAATGTGCGATCCAGATTATGTGTATAAGTGCATTGTTTGTGTACAAAAAAAAATGGCTTAAGCATGTTTTAAATAAAATTTTAGGGCAATTTATTTGAAATGAAATACTAAAAATGCTCATTATCATAATGTGTAAATGAATAAATATAAAAATGAAACATTTTTTTTATTTACCAGATATTCGTTTGCCTCTTAAAAAGGCATCATAAACTGTCCTGACATCTTCATACCGGTATTCAAGAAGTTTGCCATTTTTCATTAAAGGTGAAACATGAATTCTTTCAGGTCCCTATTAAAAACATGTACTGTATTGGTTTGTGTTTATTAAATCATCACCCACTAACAGTTAACACTCATTTTGTACCTCTGCTATAAATAGGTTTCAAAAGTACATCCAATGTACACAGTAACTTTGATATGTTTCAATGTAATACTGGTATTGGAAGTACTGTATACTGTATGTTTGTACGTTTGAACACAAAACAAGTTGTACACCGCAATTTAAATAACAAAAATCAACCACTAATCACTAACGTAACCACACATATTACATTAGAAAATTGTAGGATATTTTCCTGTTATTTTTGTGGTGAAACATTTTAGGAATTTAAATCTTTGGCTTTGTCTTCCTTTATTAGTTATCCGCACTTTGGCAGATAACTACTTGTGAATGTATGGAATCATCATCTTTTTTTTTTCTGTATTATTAATTATCTGGCAGGCTTGTTAATGTTATTGTATGGGATCCTTTTTGTTTGTCTGTATCTTTCTGCCTCAATATTCTTTTTTGTTGGTTGCATTTCTCTAAAATGTGTCACAACATAACATTTCGTAAAAAATATAACTGAACTACTATTATCGAGATACTGATTAATGCTGACCCACCTCTTTCTTTTTGTCATTATTGTGGTTTTTTTTTTACATTATTGTATAATTATGTTATCAAAATCGTTTGCACTGAACAGTATTATATTTGTTAATCAGGTGTAAACCATTGACTAGCGAAAGCTATTTGTTTATACCGTTTTGCCTTTGGTGAATAAAGAATTATGATAACTTTGTCAACATAGACATTCACGTGAAGTTGTAAGCCTATTTTTTAATGAAGTCCAACTTGCGCACAATTTCATTAATTTCAATGATTCATCATACTTGTATATTAAAAACTAAAATTCATTTTTTATTTTACACTTGGTAATTTTCATCAAGGGCCAACTTTCTGTGGAGTTAAAATTGCTTTTACAATTGTTTCACCAAAAGTTACGCACACGTGCATTAAAAATTTATAAATGCGAAAAATTAATTTCTAATCAACTTTCTTCAGGTGTCATAATTGCATAATCATTTTCTGTGCACATTTTCTAACATCTTCTAACGTGCATGTGGCATTTGCTTTGCAGAAAACTAACTCATCAAAGCGAGGACTTCAAGTCTAGTTCTTATTTCCTGTTTGTGTGTGCATACAGTAGGCCTATTTATCCATTGATTCACATACTGTTTCATGAATGCTGTTGGAATTTAAACCTTTCTTAAACCTGCAGACACTCCTGTCTGTCCCTCTGTGAATCCCTTAATTTGTTTAGATTTCTTAGAATTATGTTATGCTCATTTACAGGCATGAATCTTAAATATAATATCTGGTTAATTGTACATAAATAAAAAATTGAAAAAAACATGAATTTCTCTTATAATGGTCAAATGCAAAATTCTGCTATAAAAACCAGGAAGACTTTTTATCAGTTAGGTAGTTTAACCTATGTAATAACATGTCTGGTGACTCCCTAGAGGGTGAAAAAAGATGGTGGATATACGGTGGATAATTTTTTCTATAGCATGAAAATAAAACACTGAAATTGAATATACTAGAAACGTAAAATTCATGTTATATTACCTATATTTTGTCATCTAATACCATTTTTTACCACACCATTTATTTTTCATAGTTTTTCACGCTGCTGCTCTAGCCCGCTACGTCACACGAGATGACTCTTTCATTAGATGAAATCAAGCAGCTTTATAGTACTACACTTTGACATTTTTGTTAAAATGGAAACTCCACTATAATTTATTGGTACCACCTGTTGAATCCAAAAACGGCTGAGAAAAGAGTCTAACGACAAATCCCAAAGCATTCTGGTATTTATGAGTCCCATGATATAATTCGCTGTCAGATAATCATTGAATTATTATCAAAACAGTCCATTGAAGTTTTTGTTTGTAATAGGATACTTGAAGTATCTAGGCGTGATGAAGTGACCCCCAGACTTGACCTTAGCAATAACAATAAGCGAGCAGCGTTTTTTGTAAGAAATATTCTTGTTAAAAATGCCTCTCTATTTACAACAATTGTGTATAAAATAATAGAGATTTTACTGTGTAAATTGAACTATTCTCCCACTGATAATAAATTGTCGAAATATTACAATTTTGTCTACACATAATTAATTTTGTCAATACAAAATTCATTTTGTGTTGACAAAATTTATTCTGTGTGGACAAAATTCATTTTGTCTCGAGAAAATTAATTCTGTGTAAACAAAATTCATTCTGTGTAGACAAAATTAATTCTGTGTTGACAAAATTAATTCCGTGTAGACAAAATTCATTCTGTAACGACAAAATTCATTTTGTGGCGACAAAATTCATTTTGTGGCGACAAAATTCATTCTGTAACGACAAAATTCATTTTGTGTAGACAAAATTCATTCTGTGTGGACAAAATTAATTCTGTGTGGATAAAACTAATTCTGTGTGGACAAAATTAATTCTGTGTAGACAAAATTCATTCTGTAATGACAAAATTCATTTTGTGGCGACAAAATGTTTTCTGTGTAGACAAAATTTATTCTGTGTAGACAAAATTCATTCTGTGTAGACAAAATTAATTCTGTGTAGACAAAATTCATTTTGTCGCGACAAAATGAATTTTGTTAGCCAAACCTACTCAAGCGTGGGACAAAACGTTTTTTAAAACATTTTGTCCCACGCTTGAGTAGGCTCGGTTTTAACATTTAAATTAGAAGGCGGAGTTTAAACGTGAAAAGGGCAAGACAGGGTGAAGCTATAAATGATGATAGCGCGCGAATCTTTGACATTTGTTATTGGTTCAGTTATTATGGCTGAGCATGCCTCCGTCTCTATTGCTATCATATTAATCTATTTTATAATATCAGGGACCCCTGAAAATATCAGATATGATCAGTATTCATACTTGACAATTTAATATCTACGTCGTCAGTAATAATTATTATTATAATGTATTCTATATTAAAAAATCGGAAAATGGTTTTTATAGAGCCCTGCTTATTACTTAAGTAAAATTGTAGTAATGGGGCTTATTAATATTATTTATTAATTTTATAAAATGTATATACTTTATTTTAAAATTAAAGATGTATTGTCTCCCAAAATCATAAAAAATAAAGATTTTTAAAATCGAGTTTGAATAGGCAATTATGCAGTTTTAATGAAGTTGTTCACTTCCATAAGAAAAAAGAACGGGGGAAAATTATTTCACATATAAAAAGACAAAATAAACAGTTAAATTACCCAAAAACTCATTGGCTTCCAGACAATTTGACCATTTTTTGCTTTAAATTACAGTTTTTTCAGGTAAATAATTTTTTTTCAGACCCAATTTTTTGTGAAAGTGAATAACTATTATGTGACATTAAAATAACATATTCAACAAAAAGATTTAAAAAAACATTTTTTTCATGTGACAATATATCTTTAAGATAATAATAATCATTGCAGAAATAATGATGCTGAAAGCTAGCTGTCCGTTATTTGAAAAAAAAAATTTAAAGAACTGACTACAAAAGATTGCTCACGTTAGTTTTATTATAACAGTCATCCACCCTGCGAAACCTAATAACCTTTAACCTACAGTAGTAAGTAGGCCAGGTAGCCTACGTTGGCTAGGTTCAGGACTGATTGGCCATAAAACATTCAATGTATAAATATCAACACCCCAGACAGTGTAATAATGACCTTTCCAGACCGAAAACCATTCTGGTTTGACTGAGGGTCTGGGCTTCTCCAAGATTACGCAAGTTGTCTAGGACCTCTTCAGGTAAAGCTTCAATAATGGGGCTATTCGATTCGATTCGAACATTTGATGTATAAATATCAACACCCCAGACAGTGTAATAATGACCTTTCCAGACCGAAAACCATTCTGCCCGAAATTACAATACTTTCTCGATACAATTCCATATTTTATTAGTGGAAAATGCATTTTTATTTAACATCAATCTTATCAAGCCAGGCAAAGACTGAATACGTACATTAAAAGTACAAAGAACAATGTAAACCTATAAACAATTATTTGCAATTAGCAATGTATAATAAATAAAATCAATCATGGAGAAGGTGGAAAGATTATATACACTGCCATGGGAATGGATACTTGAGTGGCGCCATATGTCAGTTGTGTGAACACCCATATAACTATTTGGTCAAAGTTGAATTATATCTTTCGAGGGTGTAAATATATAATAATATGCAATTTGCAATATCATAATCATGGCGTACCAAACTGTCATTTATTTAGGCAACTAAAATATCTTAGTTTTTAATAGATGTAGTTAGTTTAAAATATAGATCTTAGGTTCCAATAGAGATATATCCCTGTTATAACCAAGATATCTTTTCAATAAAGATATCTCTATTATTCCAATTAGAGACAATTAATATATGTCTTAAGAGATATATCATAGTTTTGTTCCCCTGAGTTAGGCCTATTAGCAATTTAGTATTCCTATCAAATAAACTTGGTAGGCCTATATAGACGACGCAATTCCCATAAGAATAAATAGGCCTATACTAACTATTATATTAAAATAAATGTATTAACTAAAATCATTTCATTACTACTCAACTTATCAGATGTTATCGTAAATAGTGTTGTCATTTTCTTTATCAATATTATCGGTATCGATATAAATCTTCAACCATCTTTAATATTTATTACCAAAATTGGTAGGCATAGGGCTACCCGGGAGGGCTACGTGTTCCGTTTTGCTGAATCGGAATTAATTTTAAGTATACAATAATATTGTTATACGTCAGTATAAACTGTACTTATACTCGACGCAAAGTATTCAAGTTCACCGGTGTAGAGGAGGTCGTAAAATGATATTCGCGAGCTGTTTGATCGTAGGCCTATAACTGTCAATCTTCGAGTTTCCAATAACAACGCCGCCTTCTAATTTAAATGTTAAAACGTTTTGTCCCACGCTTGAGTAGGCTCGGCTAACAAAATTTATTTTGTCGCGACAAAATAAATTTTGTTGCAACAAAATGAATTTTGTCTACACAGAATGAATTTTGTCTACACAGAATGAATTTTGTCTACACAGAATAAATTTTGTCTACACAGAATACATTTTGTCGCCACAAAATGAATTTTGTCAACACAGAATTAATTTTGTCTACACAGAATTAATTTTGTCAAGACAAAATGAATTTTGTCAAGACAAAATTAATTTTGTCCACACAGAATAAATTTTGTCAACACAAAATGAATTTTGTCAATACAAAATGAATTACAAAATTGTAATATTTCGACAAAATTAGCTTTGTCCCATACGGCGCCCCGTACCGGCAAGCCTTGTTTCCCTATCAATTCCCTCTTTTTTTCTCTTGAATGTTAAATTTTAGTTTAAATGAATAGTTTGTTTGTTAGTGTTTAAACTGTTGTTGTTGGTTAAGATTTTGCAATAGTGGTTTATTTTATTATTAGTAGGTAATATTAGTTTTACATTAGTGGTCAATTATTGTTACTTTAGTGCCTGATACAAATCTAATCGTGAAATTCTTTCTGTTTTTAGTGGTTTAAAATTCCAGACCTTCATTTAAAGAAATAAAATAACAAAATTAGGCATTAGATACTATCCTACCATATGTGCATGATAACATGTTACCAGAACACAGGCTAATATTCTACAGACATAACATAAATTTTAGCCTGCCACAAAATCACATGAACAGGATTGATATTGCCTAAATTCAATATTGTTATATTAATATAAATATTACTTTATCACATGAACAGGATTGATATTGCCTAAATTCAATATTGTTATATTAATATAAATATTACTTTATGTGGATTTTAATTAATTAATTATCAGTAAAGTCATTCATAGTTAATTAACATCATGGGGTTCATGAAGATGGTAAAACAAAAGCACACAAAAGAATAAATAGATGTAGTACACAAATAGCCTAAATAAATTTTGGAAGCCAAATTGAGTGCGGCCGGACAGGTTTTGGCCAGAATTTGCAAAGTAATTACCACCCGACCTCTCCCTAAAACCAATAAATGCATACTATAGGCCTACCTTACATTATTTTATTAACCATCTTTAAAGTCTTCATTAAAAAAGAATTGTTATTAAAGAGTCCTCTGTCAATTCAAATAAAATACATTATAATATAAAACTTGACAAAACAAAATATTAATTACCTCCAATACTAAAGACTGTTTGTTGAGGTCAATGACCGGCTTTACAGGGGATGGTCTTGTAGCTAAGTAATAAGATGAAGACAACGCAACAGCACCAACTGCTAAAACAGTTGACTTGTTACCAAGGAAACTAAGGATATCTTCTACAGACATTGCCTGCAACAAACATCCAAGATATAAAAAAAATTCAAAATATAATCAATTAAATAATGAAAGCAGAGGAAGCATATTTATATTTCGGCTCATGTTAATTTTTTTTTTCATGCTGCTGCTCTAGCCCGCTACGTCCCATTAGGACTACTCAATCAGAAGCTAAAGCAAGCAGCAGATATAGTACAGTATCTAAGGACGACAGTTTTGCGAAAATGGAAACTCCACTATAATTTATAGATTCCAGCTACTAGACCCAAAAAACGTCTTGGAAAAGAGTCTATTAGGCTAAAATTACAAATCTCAAAGCATTTCTGGTATTTATCC
Source organism: Antedon mediterranea (assembly GCF_964355755.1). NCBI lineage: Eukaryota > Metazoa > Echinodermata > Crinoidea > Comatulida > Antedonidae > Antedon > Antedon mediterranea. The sequence continues at coordinate 8,587,324 of NC_092675.1, read as the reverse complement.
CATTTGACTATAATACTGACTTTTGACTGTAATTCACTGTCAGATATTCATTGAATTATTATCAAAACAGTCCATTAAAGTTTGTGTTTGTAATATGATACTTCACACTTGGAATATCTAGTGTGATGAAGTGACCCCCAGACTTGACCTTGGCAATAAAATTAACTAAAGTGACAGAAATTGAGTATTCACTTCTGTAAACAAAAATTATATTTTTTCACATATAAAAAGAGAAAAGAAACCCCAAAACAATTGTCTGACAGACAATTTAAAGATGTATTGTCCCTTGAAACACAAAAAAGGAAAAAAAAAATATTCTAAATTTAAATTGGCCATACCAAAGTAATATTAAAGTTATTCACTTTAAGTCGAAAATTCGAGCCAAAAACAACAGTTTACGTAATTAACAGGTAAATTAATTAGATTACATTTCATCTGAGAAATCGTCGCAAGCGAAAGTAAACAAAGATTTCAAACCATGAGTATGCATTATGCATGATGCTAATTAGGATTGTTTACAACTCATCACGGTTGAGAAGGTGTTTTCACACAGATCGCGAGGAAGTTTTATGATTATGCAAACAGAGTAGCCAAACAAGTGCATTGCATTATGGGATATGTTTTGATTGAAAACTTTGACTGGAAGTCAAAGTTATTTTTTGAACAAAAAAACATCTGTATTTCGGTTAAATTATTTTTTTTTTTACTAATTTTATGTGAAAGTTAATAACTATTATGATACTTCAAAATGACCCACTTTTTTTCGAAATAAAAAAAAAAAAATTTTTTGGGAATTAGTCAAAGGGACAATACATCTTTAAGTATTTGTTGTTTTAAATTAATTTTTTTTCAGGTAAAATAACTATTGTGTGACAATAAAATGACACATTCAAATGAGCAGCGTTTTTTGTAAGAAATATTTCTTGTTTTTAATTTGTGTTGTGAATTATGAACCAATTTTGAACTCATTGTTCTCCTATTATAGGCACTATAGGCGTGCCATAGATACTCTCGTTTGATTTCAGTTTTTGTTGCTAATATCGTTTTTAACATAAATTCGATTGATTTTTGCTATAACGTTTTTATAATTAATTAACAATTATCTACTCTCGTTTGGTAGGTAATTTGCAACATTCTGAGCCTCGTTTGTTTCCGTTTGGTTCCGTTCCGTTTGTTTGGTGTCGTAGTAGAGTTGGAACTTAGGGGATGGAGGTATTATACCTCCAGGACCATGACCCAAACAATGCTCCGTGAAACATCGCTATAACTCTAAAATAAAGCCTAGCTTGGATGGCCGGGGAATTGGATGTAACTTTATAAACGCCTTCTTTCTACCTAGCTAAGCCTAGCTAGCTATAAAACTATAGAATAATAAACAAATCTTTTGTTTTTACAGAAACCTACCACTACTATTGCAACTGTTTTCCCAGGGCAGCGCCAATCACAGGACACGACAACCGATATGTGTTTAACCAAACCAACAATATCAAGGCAAAGATCAATAATATCGATTGATTAATTTTGTGAGCACTCGCAAATAATAATGTGCAGAATCATAGGTGCCCGCCCTCACACGAGCAGATGTGTTGGACTAAGTAAGAATGTATTCAGATATTTATATACATGTCACAATAGAATTATCATATGATAATATATTTTGCAATTATATAACATTTCGTAGAAAATACTTAATAACAAATTATTGTACATTCACTTCAAGAAGTAAATCTTTAATGGACAAATCCTGTAAGTCATTGGCTAAATCTAAACTATGTCAATGCTGTTGTGTTATAAATAGGCCTAATTGTAATGTTCACAACATATTTTATTTTATTTGACTAAGTTATTATCTTATTTATTCTTATATACCTTATGTTGTGTATTAGTATGTTTTTTTATGATATCAATTACTATGAACTACATGTTATGTTATAATTCAATATGTTAAATTCAATTTATCTATTTTCCTATTTAGGTGGGCTGTTACTGTCGTTTAAATGCTGTTCATTGTTTCGATTTGTTGAATTCAAAGTTAAATATAGCTCTCCCAAAAGTCGTGTCTATGTGCTTTTATTCAGTCGTTACATAATCTGGAGGTGTGCTATAAGAACTCATTGAGAATGTTATTGTAGTGCTAGTAACATGTTTGTCACGAAGAGAATGTCATCTTTTTACGCAAATGCGAACATCTCTTGAGGTCCATCAGTGTTGATAAGGCAGTTGAAAGTTCCAATTAGTATTCATATTCTTAAATTTTGTTCTTGTACCTTATCTTCACCCATTACAAATATTTGTAATGTTTCCATCTCATCTGGTGCTTTCCAAACATGTGGACAATTTCCAATATCGTCCCAATACACAAAAATGGCTCCAAATTAAAAGTTCAAATTACAGATCAATATCCCTACAATCCCTAAAATTCGTGAAAGAATTGTTAACAAGCAATTACTACGTCATGTATCTCCCATTATCCCATGGTTTCATGCCCGGTAGATCGTGCAAAACAAATCTTGCCACGCTCCTCTCTACCGTGTATGAAGCTATTGAAACAAAAAAGCAGTGTACTGATATAATCTACACTGACTTTAGTAAAGCATTTGATAAATTATCCCATCATTATTTAGCATCTTCTTTTTCTGAACGTTTTCCGTCTTCCGACATTACGCTTTCTTTCCACAATTTGTTTCCATTTGTGTCTGTTTATGGCAGGATGGTTTGTTATTATTTATTATTATATTATTTATTTGGTTCATACAGTTATTTCTTGGTCTTCCTACGGGTCGTTTTACTTTTCTGTTAGTTTCCTTCATTGTTTGTTTGGTTGGGGTATCATCCGGTAATCCGATTATGTGTCCATACCATCACTAGTTATCTTGATGGTAGACTGCATAGAGTTGTTATCGATAGAGCTATATCAAATCCTCTAATGTTTCAATGTGGCGTACCTCAAGGTTCTATTCTCGACCCCTTACTATTTAATGTGTTTGTAAACGAAATTCCTAATATTTTTCCAAATTCCAACTGCCTTGTCTTCGCTGATGACCTCAAGATTTATAAATCATTATCACCATCGAGGATTCCATTGCCTTTCAGGAGGATCTGGATAAACTGGATGGTTTGGTCTGTGACTGGAAAATGTCCCTGAGGTCTAAGAAATGCCTTTCCTGCTTCCTTAAGAAAAAACCTATTATTTTTTCCTACTCTGTTCAAGAGGTTGGTATTGAAAGTGTCAATTCCTATTGTGATTTTTTTGTTAAAGGCCAATAGGCTGCTGGGTCTGCCGGGCACAATTGCAAACAGTTCCTCTACACACAAAACGCGCACCTTTCTCTCATCCAAACATTCTTTCTTCCAACTTTCTTTTAGACACAAGGATCTGTTCAATTCTAAAAGGATCACCTACTCATTAATATGTTGGAAAGTTATAAGAATATTTTTAATTGATTTACTAATTCAAACAATGAGATACGGATTGTTATTATTTATTATTTGCTGTTCTGTATTTGTTAAGCTGTCTCTATATACTTCGGAATTTCAATTTAAAATGCCACTGAATTGAATAAATCTGCTAAATCATCTTCGCTTTGTTAACACAAAGGGTAGTTGACAGTGTGGAGGTGTTATGGTTAACCTAACAATACATCTGCTTCCTGTGGTAGTTAAAATCGTAAAACGTTGTATTGTGTTAGAAAAGTTCAAAGGTGACAAGTTTAATCTTGATGATTGTTGATAAACCAACTGTTCAACACGAACAATTTAATTTGATTATAGTAGTAGATCTGTTTTATGAATTCAAAATACATCATCTAGAAGTTCCGAACTTGTCTACATATTATAGTTAAGTGTAGTTCAGTAAGCCTACTTAATAGATGAAATATGTAGGCTAAGTATATATTTAAATTTATCACACGGTAACAATTATCCAGTCAAAATACCAACATAATATCTTTTTTTGCTATAAAATAATGCTTATAATGACATATGTACGAAGTGATACATTAAAAATTCTGCAATATATCTAGGTGTCCAGGTTGACCAACAGGCTTCTGAAATATGATATGGTCTATTCATTAAATGTCCAACTTTTTACCCCATTACTCTCTTTCCACTAATACATTAGTTATTGTATTAGAACAAATTCTAAAAAAAAAGGTTATTTTACACTTTAAAAAGGGCTTGTTATGATCATATCTAGCCCTTTATTTACTTTAAAATATACTTAAATTTCTGATATTGATATTTTTCATGATATAGTATTTAACCGCTTTGTTCTCTTTAATGACCACCTTCAATTTAACTATAATCGTCAGCAATACCATAGCAGATCTTCAATTTGATGGCATCTTCCACAACCATGTACCATTGCACTGATGTTTAACGTACGCTTCATTCGTTGGCCTAAATGTGTTCAAAAACATTGATTCTAAAGATAACTACTTTATTTTTAGATATTAATTTGTTTGTATAATGTTTTTTTAAAAGCTTGACGGTCTTTTCGAAAATGACACATCTTTTCTGCATTCTGTTGCTTTAATTGCCTTAAATTAAAATAAATTTTTAGTTGTTGATATAAGCAATTTATATTTAATTATTTTTGAGACAAAATATATTATTTTACTGTCTATTTGAACTTTTTTTTAAATTAATTTATTTAAATTTATCAATCAGTAATTAACTCTATTCTTCTCATTTCGCTTATTACTATTGTGGGGTTTGTTTCTATATTATATATAAAAAGAGAAAACGTATATTTTGTTTATATCTTATTTAAAGGAATTAAATGTTTTTTTTGAAAATCTGATTTTTTTCAATTTAGTGATTACCGAAGCAAATATCCACTTAAAGTTTATATACCGACAGTCAAAATAGATCCCTTTCTCCCTGAGATGGAAGAGAAGAGATAACAGGATTACCTAATGGCGTAAAAAAGATAGAAATGAATTGATTGTATCTGCATACATTTGGTAAAAACAATGTTAATGTTTGTTGAATAAGATAAGAGGCCAAGAGAAACAAACACCAATGTAACATGAAAATGATTCTATAACTTTCTTTGTGGAAAGAAAACAAAGAAATGGAAGAGATCGCTCATGACCTAAAGGAAGTGAAGGTGCTGTACAGTAGAGGTTCAAGAGAATATCACACGATGGTGGTAGATATAAGAACTGGAATAAAAGGTGGCAAATTGGAATTAATCTACAATTATTATTATTAATAATAATGAGATGATCTGATACCGGTGTTTTTTTTTTGTGTCTGCCTTTTTTATTTAAACTTATTTATGCAATTGATTTTGTAACTACACTACGTTTCCGAAATAAAAGTAAAATAAATGAAATGAATTATTAATATTATATATATTATTGTTATTAATGATGTTGTTGTTGATGTTGCCGTTGCCGTTACCATCATTAGTATCATTATTATTATCATCATTATCATTCTTTTAATTTTCATTATGTTATTTTTTGTAGGCCACCCTACCAAGAACAGAGCGCCTAACAATACTTTTAAGTAATTAAAAATTTTGGATAAAAACCAAGATGGCGTTTAAATAAATGTACAGAATTCGTTCATCTAAAATCAACTGAATGCGCGTTCCAGATGATGTGCGTTCCAGAGGCGCGGAGCGATGACAGAAATGGCTCATCACAGCAGCTTTACTTTTAGATCGTTGAACAAATAGTCGGGTGGAATCATAGAGGAACGATGTCGACTGTACTTAAAAGTGACCATATCTCGGTTTAACTTAATTATAAAAGGTGTATAGAAACAACACAATAAACACATTTAAAACAAAAACCTGTACTAAATGCCAGTGTAGAACTTTTAATAACCGATCAGTGCCGTTCCTGTTCACACCCAATGAGCTAGTCCTCTAACGACGTTATATGCATAACGCATTTACTTTTTACTGTTTTTAATACACATCGATGGACGGATATCAATATCATTATCTAATTTTAATTTAATATCTGCGCTACATGATTATTTAAAACATTGAGGAACTTGGGTTTCCTGATTTAGCTATGAATCATCCACTCATTAATTGTACAGGTTGATATTGGTTTAAGAATCTAGCAATAGGAATTTATTTTATTTGAATAAACAAGGACCTCCGATCCAAAGTCTATTTTCGGATATATACGTATTTTTATAAGCTGCAAAAGGCTTAAATTTATTTCTTTGTTTAAAACAATAATAATAATTTTTACATTTAAATCACACAAATACTTTTCTTAATGTTTTTATTAAATGGACAATAAAAAGAACCTTGTTTTCATCTTCTAAATAATGGTTTAAAAAAACAAACAAATCCCACCCACTTAACAGTCAAAAATATTTATGCGTTCTGGTCTTAGGGTACGAGCTTCCCGTTCATTGTACTCTCGCCCATACAATTTATGATAAAATGGCACCTCCCACTAGTCTAGGGGAAACAAATAATTAGGGATCAGGCTCGTGTGCTCGCATTGATTCTTTGGATATAATGGATTCATTCATGTTATCCATATTTTTACCCTTAAATATTTCAAATAGGCCTACATCTATTTACATGTAAATTACTATTTAAAACCCAAGCGTGTAAAACAGAAAATGAAATAATACAAAATAAACCATGTCACCAGTAACGTCACTATATAAATTAACCATTTAATAGCTTCATGGTTTCTACTTGACTGAACATTTCCTATAAAATAAAAACCATTAGACGGTTGGTACCACATAACAGTAACAAAGGAATATTGCGATAGGCTCTATTATGTGGTCTAAATTAGATGTGTGGCTTAATGAGGGATGTCAATTCCATGAGTCTTGGATGAAGAGATGAATAGATGTACTTCGCTCGCGTACCACCTACAGTATGTCGTGCCCACAGATATTTTTCGAATACACAGTCATTTTAGAGTTTAAAAAATGGGCTGTTTTTTAAATGTACGTACCGCAGGAATATACAACATTATCGCTTACAGAAACGAATAAATAGACACGATGAATTATGCAGCCAACTAAAATTAGTCACAAAATGAGTTCAAATTTTTTATTTGGACTCCTTAAACAAACCCAATTTGTGTTTTGAATATAACACAGTAACGAAATATGTTTTCATATTTTATATGCCTATAAATAATATACCACTAAATACGGTAAAACATTTGCGATTTAATACTTTGTTAAAACTATCACTGTCATAGTCAATTGAAATAGTAAACATGTAACGATACACCACTACGACATTTATATTTTTTGTAATTGAGAAGCAACTGTCAGAAATACAGTTTATTTGTATATTACGTGTTTATATATCTAACAGTAGGGCCTATCCACACTCACAGTAATACAGCTTATTTGTATATGTGTTTATATATCTAGCAGTACCCACACTCACAGTAAGACATTTACGATTAAATGGCGACCAAAAATTACGTATTTACAGTATTGTCAAAAAGTATCGCAATACAATATCTAAAGGTGTTAAATCTATCAAAATAGTTTTTTTAAAGGGGCCTGTCTTCAACATTATGATGGTGCACTCGAGCTGTTCAATCGGTTTTTAAAAACAATTATCGTAGAAGGAGATAGCTAAATTCAAAGCATCCTCGTATTATTGTGTGCGGGTATTTTTCACGATTGACATCAATTAGGACAGTGTATACCACGATCGGAAAACACCCTATTTGTGGCAAAAAGTTGAACCTAAATTCGTTCTAATTGTCAATAACTAATTATCTAACTCCATTTAATTAGTAAACATGGTTACATTGGGTGGTTAAAATCAGTATCGAAAGTACGAACCAACTTTATTATACCATCGAGTAAACATTCTAGAAGTAACGCGCAAGTTACTAAATTTTGTCCTTACGTAAATTTATATATAGATTTAGTCTTGGTAGTATTGAGTTTAAGATAGTTTGTTAAATAATTCACATATTTTGGGTTTATCTGTTCTAAGTGTGTAATTAATTGTTCATAAGTGTGGATTTGGAGTAATTCTCCCAAGATTTATGATGGCCTATTTTGGATTGTTCAAGTTTATAAGTAGACCTATAATATAATTATAAATAATCAATACAAAATAATATTTTATTTGTTATATTTTTTATTATTATTATTCCGGTTTGAGATTTAATATATTTGTTGTATAGTTGAAGTTTACGTTTTCCACATATAAGGTGTGTGAAAAAAATACATTCCATTTGGTCGAACCTTTTATTCAGGCTATCAGAACGTCAATTTTAGTAAGGTGAGAACACGACTATTTTATTTTTGAAACACTTTTATAGCGCAAATTTCTAAGATATTAATTATTATAGGCCTCGTCAGCGGCCGCGCTTTACATCAGTTACTTGGTAATTGGTACTCGGTGCGTTAATTCATATACTGAATGCGAAGCTCATCAGAGATGGACTCCACCGACCTCTGGTACTCACCGATCATCCTCTCTGCCTTCCTAAGCACTCTACCAATTATTATTTTTGCCGTAACATTTTCTCCCCTCCCCTCGTTAATTTACCTATCAACTAAAAGGTGATGCTAAATTTTGTTGAAAGTGGACGAGATATCTAAATACATAATACTGAATACTGAAAAGCTTTATTTGTCCATTATCATAATAAAATAACAATCAAAATTCTTCTTTAAAGATTGGCAAATATTTGTACGATAACAAAAAACAGTTTAAAAAGCGATTACAATTTGGAAGTTAAAGAGTAAAATTCGATAAAATGCATAGCCTAAAACACTTAAAAAGTTGTTGAAGTTTTAAAAAGTTTACATATTCTTAATTAAAATACAGTATGTTATCGATGGTGATGCGAGTTAATAATATGAATGGAATTTTCACCAAAGGCAAGCCTTGTAATCTTACATTTCCAAATGAAAACGTTACCTTTTCTGCGATCTTTTAATTTATAATATAAATGAATTCCGACCGTGAGCAGTTAGTTTCAAATTCAACACGATGTTTCTCTGTATTATTAAAAGAGTATGTTATAAGTTTAAAATATATTTTAGGCATTTTTTGTTGATCTTTTATTTATTCAAATATAAATTTGACAGTTGGAATAACTGTACAACCATTGTTGCTATTTAATGGTTCCGATTTTCAGATGCATACAATTTTAAGAGTAGTCATTTCTAAATGGTGATATCAAGTGAAAGAATTTGCCAAAAAGCATATAAATACTTGTGAGCAAAAGGTAATTATTTTTATAACAATTAAATGGTTGGTTAGTAGGTTAGTGTCGAGACATATTCAGATATAAAGCCTGTACGGCCTTCACTTCTCTTGTCCCATTGTTGAAGTTAATAATATTGATTGTGTTGTCGTAAACACGTCGTGTTATCCCCTTTTAATCAACATAACTACAATATCGAAATAGTTTGGAATTTACTTCAAAGATAAGGTGAATGTATGAAACCTTGAACAAGCCTGAATATTTTAGTATTGACATACATCTTTTAAGTGAATTACTTTGCCTAAAGTATCACAGACAATCTGCTTTTGTTATTTCCCTTCTTTTCGAGCGGATAAACTTGTTCAAACAAAATTAATTTATTGAAATGGATTAAACAAGTAATAGGATTTTGTGAGTTAATTTGTGAATCCTCATTCTCCAACTTGGATTGATTTGTTAGTTATTACATAATAAAAGTATTAGAGTAATATTTGTTTAAAGATGTATTATAGAAAGTAAGTCATCGATTATGTTAATCAACATTAATAATAATCAGTGAAGTCATTTCAGTTTACATTATCCTTAAAGCAATTTAAAATGTTGATTTTAATTTCCTTTCATAACAATTCACTTTTGTACTAACGTCATGATCCTCTCTTTGGCGTTGAGGTATTAATATAAAGGTGTTTAATAAAGGTAAAACTAAATTCATTTCAGATATGTTCGATCGATCTATGCGATAAGACATGTCATCCACGAATTGTTTTAACCGAGCAATGGTTGTATGAAGTATCCACTGATTTCTAAATAATGATGCTAATATTTAGGCAATATTTTATTTTTGTAATAATTACCCACAGTATTACCCATACTAAAAAACTCACAATGAACATCATGTATGAACACAAGGGATTAATGCTCCGCCTTAAAATTGATCACCAACACACAGACCATGCGCACGAACGACAATACAATTATTCAATACGTTGATATCATTCAGCGAGATCAGTTGTGAAAAGAAGGTTATTTTTATACCTCGATATGTTCTTGGTGTAATAATATGCTAGTAATAAAAAGTGTAATATCCGCTTGGTCTAAAATCAGTACAAATCATCACGGTATACACTTTCAGGATATAATCAGGAAAATACTCTGGCATACTGTTACTTAGTTGGAGCTTACTGTTCTATGGATTTTAGAAAAAACTAACATTTCAGATAGTTGTAACAATCGCAACAAAGAATGAAATCAACTTTACTTTAGGCCTACATGATTTTCAGGTATATTATTATCTTATGATTATTTTTATTTCATTGTTCGTTCACTTACCACATTCTTACGTATTCATGTAATAACACTAACACTTCTATTCGCAGGGGTGCAACGTATATTTATTTTATGACAGTTGTGACGGTAATAGAGGAGCTTCATGAACATGAAAAGAGGTTAAAGTAGCTGCAGGTTGCTTTCGATTGGTTGCTCATGAGTTACTCAAACTTCTCGCAAAAGAAAAACAAAAACACATTCTATATTCCAAGATTCAACTCATTTTAGGTGTTACATAGCGATAGATGGTAGCGGTCCATCATCTCTCGTACAAATAGGTTTCGTAACAGCTTTTATCCAACTGGCATTCGGGCACTGAATTGTAGCTATTGTTGTTAGTTTTTAGTTGTTAGTATTTATCTGTTTTTTTTTATATAACTGTATCTCAGAGTAAACGTAACGTACTTCGTCCCCCGGATCTGCGCCATTTGGTCTTACTCTTATTGTTCTCAATGATATAGAAAAATCCTTTTTTCACGCAAATTGCTTGTATATTTTTAAAAATCGATTAAAATGTATTACTTTTTACAAACGTAATTAGCAGTATCCAATTTATCACATGATCATAAATCCCATAGCTAAATGTCAAATATGAGAATTCTATCAAAGAATTAAAAGTTTATAAATTATAATGTATAATAATCACTAATTCATGAAAAAATTCCATTTAGCAATATGTCTATAGAAAAGAAGAACAATCTTATATACACTAAATAACTTCTATAGAATTTGAATTTGAAATACATTTCTATAGAATTGTTTAATACAATATCTCTACAAAATGTTCTATAGAATTCTATGGAATTATGTAGTACATTTTTGTACGTATACATCAGAATAGAATAGCAAAGCTAGGCCTGTATTCTAGGCCTGTGTTGACATCGACGCTGAAATGAATACTATAAGCCTTAAATTCTTATTAAATTATGTAGACTCATGATATGGAAAATAAATATTATATTCCATCAATAGCTTGGAAGACAGGTTTTGCTCAGATGTGGAAATCGAACGAGATTGGGAGTTTATGAAAATAGCTTTGTTGATAGATGAACAACATTCAGCCGTTCACATTAATACTAAATAGACCTAGCAGTTTTCTTTCTTTTTTGTCTCGAAAGCTTTCTTAGAACATGCAGACTTGGCATAAATCTTGATTTATATTTGCTTACGATTTAGGAGTGTTCTTAATGTGATATTGGTAGTACAGAATGTATTTCAAATTTAATAAAACAAAAACACTTAAAACAGCTGTTCCTATTATAAATCTTCACTGCAACATTTCTTTCTTCCCACCTGAACTAATCTTACCCCCTGCATAGGACCGGAATCAGTTGAATGTCAAAGCATAATATTTACAAATATAATTTGTCATCTCCAGGGCCTCATATGCCATTTAAATAACTATAAACCTAGTAATTGCGTAATTTACATAGTTTGAGGAAGGTTGCGCATGAGAGTCGTTCTAAATACTATCAATTTAAATTTGTATTTTTTACGTTCTTGAACATTAAAATATTTATTCTATTTTATAGATTTTAAATATGGATATTTTAAGAATATATGCAAGTTTGTTGTTACTGGGATTTGGAACGTGCAAAAAGGTAAGATATTTGTAAAACAATTGTTGTTGCCTAGACACAACCCTCCATACACACTTATGGTGTTATCCTCTTCTACGTTGTAGAGCTGGAGTCGAACACCTATTCAGCAATAAATAGCCTACTGGGGGTTCATTACGATTTTTATAGATAGTGTAATGGCTTTGGCTTGCCTGATTTCTAAATCTAAGATAATAGAGATTCGAATCCACAGATTACGATAGTACCGTCTTGTTGGGACAGAAAACATCATCTTTTTTTGTAATTGATGTATTCGGTCCTCTACTGATATGACCAATATATCGGATATACTGACTGTGTATTCAATCTTTCAATGGTGATGCTCCAACAATTTCACATCCTTTTGTTGGAATAGGCCTATGCAGATCTGTAGTTATCCTCATCCAGTTGGTCAGCCTCCGTTCTTGCCTTATCAAACCCTCTCTTGATTATTTGTCTAAACATGTGTTGTATCATCCGGATTCCAGCTTCTCTATTTCATTCTCCTTTGGAAAACATGCTTGTGTACCATACAAGAGTCTGGAGTCTGCCTCTAAAATTGTCTTTCTCTTCTTTATATATTATACATTATAATCTTTTAAAACATGGAACTTTCCTACAGCATTTTAATGTTCTATGGTCAGTGAAACAGCCATCTTCTCTATTTGTGATTGTATGACCCAAATAACAATTTTTTTTACATTTTCAATATCCTCTTTATTTATGTTCACTAAGGAGATTTTCTCTGCTACCTGTAATTGTTGTTCATCGAACACCTGAGTAAAAGATAAACTTATGCAAACTACCGGTATACATCAGAAACGATTTACATTTTGTGTGACAATGTACCCGAAAAACTTAAAATTAATAAAGTCATTAAAAAATAACTTTTACGATTGATTCGATATTTGATGAGATATTCCACAATTTTAAGAAATCAATTAATAACATTAACTTTATATTTCAACACAAAAACTATTTTGAGGAAAAATGGTTAGCCATTATAAATTTTAAAGTAAGCTGATTTGTTATGTTAGACTTTTTGCTTCTGGGCTTTGCGTAAAATATTAAGAAATAAAAACAAAGTGTATAATTAAATATTTATTAACATCAACAATAACAACAATAACAATAATAATTATAATAATAATAATTAATCAATCCGGTAACATGACAGGTTTTAAATTACTCACTTGTTTTGTCATAAATGACTAATATTCTGAAAGATGTAAAGCACCTAATTAAGATGAGCTCTGAGAAAATAGTCTCTACATAGACTATTTTCTCAGAGCTCATCATAAATAAATGTTAGATCTAATATTAAATGTAGAAACAAAATATTATGTGAATTCGTGTGTTTCGTTTTTAAATGTTTTTAGTATACTCTATTTTTTTTAAATTTTGAACACATTACACGTTTATTTTATTCATAATGTATAGGCTTATTTAAAAAAAAATGTACTCATTCAATTTCTGTTTTGTGATATTTTTGGGGGAAATTAAATTGAATCTTCAATATGTACAGGACAACGTAATTCAAATGTTGGACCCCATTAGAAATGAATTTTTGTTTAGTGGAAATGTATTATTGTACTCACAAAAGAAATTATAATGAGACATTTGGGAAATCATTCATTATTTGTCTCCAAGTGTAATTCTGATTAGTTTTAATTTTTTATCTTATAATTAAGATTTTCGCTTGATTTTAGTGATTACTTTAGTACATTGACTAGTTTTTTATACACACCTGGATTAGGGATAATATTCATAATCTTTTAAAGACAAATCATTTATAAAGCTTGTATAACATATAATATTCTATAAGAATCAATAAAGGTAAAGAACGAGAAGGTCATAGATAATGACACACATTTTTTTTTAACTAAAAGGAAGTTTTTAAGTAGACCTACGTTTCAAACTTACGTTTTAAGTATGTGCTGCCCCAAACCCCAATACCATAAATTAAATCAGAATGAATGAAAGTATTGTAACGTGATTAATGTAGTCTCGGGAATTGAATGTCGTACTATAAACAAATACCGTTTCTTGCGTTTAACTGTTCCATTCAATATTAAGTTCTATAAATCATAAAATTTGTCCAGCATAATAGATAAGACATTTATTCCGATAAAGGAGAACTATGAGTTTCAAATTATTAATCAGCTGTTTATGATATTTTTGTTTCTGAGAATTAGTTTTTTAGTATTAATTGATAATTCGCTGGGATTGCACCAGTCTGAATTGACATTGAGTGTTTCTGAGTTTGTTTAATTTGTCTTGTGTTTCTTTAAACCAGTGACGGATTTGTTTGACGAAAGAGAGATGAAAAAAATACTTTTTAAATTCAGCTAGCCATGATAACGTCACAACATCCGATAGACATACAATTCAAAATTATTATAATAATCGGTACACAAAATCCGCTGAGAAAAAATAATAATAAAGAATAGGTGTTTTATTTTTAATTTAAGATTCCTAACGAATTTTAAAGCAAATCAACTTTGTTCTTTGGCATTATTCATGTTTCTAAGTTCTCGGTAATATTTTTACCGAATTGAAAATCAATAAAAATATCATATCGTATTTATTTCATTCATATCTACTTTATATTTTACATCTAGCACTTCAATAACAAGCCATATTTGGACACGCACAGTGTATGGTCAGAATGGAGTTATTTTTCTACATGTTCTCGTAGTTGTGGCGGAGGTGCTTCATTTAGAACAAGACACTGCGCAAGCAGGTAATGTACTCAATTAGATGATTTAGTGATTAGATCAAATTAATCTATGACTATGGTCAACATAAAATATGATTACACTCGTGTCTTAAATGAATACTACCGAGTAATCAATGTCACTAATTGAATAGTGTATCACAGTTCTATATAACACTCGTGTCTTAAATGAATACTACCGAGTAATCAATGTCACTAATGGAATAGTGTATCGCAGTTCTATATAACACTCGTGTCTTAAATGAATACTACCGAGTAATCAATGTCACTAATGGAATAGTGTATCACAGTTCTATATAACACTCGTGTCTTAAATGAATACTACCGAGTAATCAATGTCACTAATGGAATAGTGTATCGCAGTTCTATATAACACTCGTGTCTTAAATGAATACTACCGAGTAATCAATGTCACTAATGAAATAGTGTGTCACAGTTTTATATAACACTCGTGTCTTAAATGAATACTACCGAGTAATCAATGTCACTAATGGAATAGTGTATCGCAGTTCTATATAACACTCGTGTCTTAAATGAATACTACCGAGTAATCAATTTCACTAATGGAATAGTGTGTCACAGTTCTATATAACACTCGTGTCTTAAATGAATACTACCGAGTAATCAATGTCACTAATGGAATAGTGTATCGCAGTTCTATATAACACTCGTGTCTTAAATGAATACTACCGAGTAATCAATGTCACTAATGGAATAGTGTGTCGCAGTTCTATATAACACTCGTGTCTTAAATGAATACTACCGAGTAATCAATGTCACTAATGGAATAGTGTATCGCAGTTCTATATAACACTCGTGTCTTAAATGAATACTACCGAGTAATCAATGTCACTAATGGAATAGTGTATCGCAGTTCTATATAACACTCGTGTCTTAAATGAGTACTACCGAGTAATCAATGTCACTAATGGAATAGTGTATCGCAGTTCTATATAACACTCGTGTCTTAAATGAATACTACCGAGTAATCAATGTCACTAATGGAATAGTGTATCGCAGTTCTATATAACACTCGTGTTTTAAATGAATATACTACCGAGTAATCAATGTCACTAATGGAATAGTGTATCGCAGTTCTATATAACACTCGTGTCTTAAATGAATACTACCGAGTAATCAATGTCACTAATGGAATAGTGTATCACAGTTCTATATAACACTCGTGTCTTAAATGAATACTACCGAGTAATCAATGTCACTAATGGAATAGTGTATCGCAGTTCTATATAACACTCGTGTCTTAAATGAATACTACCGAGTAATCAATGTCACTAATGGAATAGTGTATCGCAGTTCTATATAACACTCGTGTCTTAAATGAATACTACCGAGTAATCAATGTCACTAATGGAATAGTGTATCACAGTTCTATATAACACTCGTGTCTTAAATGAATACTACCGAGTAATCAATGTCACTAATGGAATAGTGTATCGCAGTTCTATATAACACTCGTGTCTTAAATGAATACTACCGAGTAATCAATGTCACTAATGGAATAGTGTATCGCAGTTCTATATAACACTCGTGTTTTAAATGAATATACTACCGAGTAATCAATGTCACTAATGGAATAGTGTATCGCAGTTCTATATAACACTCGTGTCTTAAATGAATACTACCGAGTAATCAATGTCACTAATGGAATAGTGTATCACAGTTCTATATAACACTCGTGTCTTAAATGAATACTACCGAGTAATCAATGTCACTAATGGAATAGTGTATCGCAGTTCTATATAACACTCGTGTCTTAAATGAATACTACCGAGTAATCAATGTCACTAATGGAATAGTGTATCGCAGTTCTATATAACACTCGTGTCTTAAATGAATACTACCGAGTAATCAATGTCACTAATGGAATAGTGTATCACAGTTCTATATAACACTCGTGTCTTAAATGAATACTACCGAGTAATCAATGTCACTAATGGAATAGTGTATCGCAGTTCTATATAACACTCGTGTCTTAAATGAATACTACCGAGTAATCAATGTCACTAATGGAATAGTGTATCACAGTTCTATATAACACTCGTGTCTTAAATGAATACTACCGAGTAATCAATGTCACTAATGGAATAGTGTATCGCAGTTCTATATAACACTCGTGTTTTAAATGAATATACTACCGAGTAATCAATGTCACTAATGGAATAGTGTATCGCAGTTCTATATAACACTCGTGTCTTAAATGAATACTACCGAGTAATCAATGTCACTAATGGAATAGTGTATCACAGTTCTATATAACACTCGTGTCTTAAATGAATACTACCGAGTAATCAATGTCACTAATGGAATAGTGTATCGCAGTTCTATATAACACTCGTGTCTTAAATGAATACTACCGAGTAATCAATGTCACTAATGGAATAGTGTATCACAGTTCTATATAACACTCGTGTCTTAAATGAATACTACCGAGTAATCAATGTCACTAATGGAATAGTGTATCACAGTTCTATATAACACTCGTGTCTTAAATGAATACTACCGAGTAATCAATGTCACTAATGGAATAGTGTATCGCAGTTCTATATAACAGTCGTGTCTTAAATGAATACTACCGAGTAATCAATGTCACTAATGGAATAGTGTATCACAGTTCTATATAACACTCGTGTCTTAAATGAATATACTACCGAGTAATCAATGTCACTAATGGAATAGTGTATCGCAGTTCTATATAAAACTCGTGTCTTAAATGAATATACTACCGAGTAATCAATGTCACTAATTGAATAGTGTGTCACAGTTTTATATAACACTCGTGTTTTAAATGAATATACTACCGAGTAATCAATGTCACTAATGGAATAGTGTATCGCAGTTCTATATAACACTCGTGTCTTAAATGAATATACTACCGAGTAATCAATGTCACTAATGGAATAGTGTATCGCAGTTCTATATAACACTCGTGTCTTAAATGAATACTACCGAGTAATCAATGTCACTAATGGAATAGTGTATCGCAGTTCTATATAACACTCGTGTCTTAAATGAATACTACCGAGTAATCAATGTCACTAATTGAATAGTGTGTCACAGTTTTATATAACACTCGTGTTTTAAATGAATATACTACCGAGTAATCAATGTCACTAATGGAATAGTGTATCGCAGTTCTATATAACACTCGTGTTTTAAATGAATACTACCGAGTAATCAATGTCACTAATGGAATAGTGTATCACAGTTCTATATAAAACTCGTGTCTTAAATGAATACTACCGAGTAATCAATGTCACTAATTGAATAGTGTATCACAGTTCTATATAACACTCGTGTCTTAAATGAATACTACCGAGTAATCAATGTCACTAGTGGAATACTGTGTCGCAGTTTTATATGTGACTGAAAATCATCGATTTTATTGATAAAAGTAGAGTAGAAAAGAGGCAATTTTGCATCATGCATTTCTTCTGTGCTACACAAACTTAACAGAAACAAATCATGACAACCAAGTGTTTTTAGTCGCGTGGAAGTGACTCTATAGTTCACTATGTCGGTCGGTCGGTCGGTCTGTCGGTCTGTCTGTCTGTCGGTCCGGTATCACTATGCGTTTTATCGCTTTCTGATCTTATTTTGATATCAGTTTAATCTAGCTAAGTCAATTTTTCACAGTATATTCCTTATGGCCAGGATTCGATCTGGTTATGTTTTCACGGTGCGCAATAAAAAATTACGCGGTCTATGCACGATTTAACGAAATCACGTTTGTAATCATATCTTCACAACCATGAATCACAATTAAATAAAATTTGGTACTCATAAATTTCAGGGCATAAATCATCATATTGCAATACAATTACGTGCGTAGCGCATGTAACGCATGCGTACGCGCGCTTACAATTTTCAAAATTTATTTTCGATGAAATAAGAGTACGTTTCAGGCAATTTTAAGCGTTTACAAAATTGCCATGAGTGCGCAGATTTTTGCGCGCGCACTGCACGTTAAATGTTATTGCGCACTCTTTTTGCCCGATTTCTGTTTTCTTGACTTACTTTTCAACTCGAAATTACGTTATACGAGCACGTCAAAAGTGACAGGATACGCACGTGTAAATTAAAAAAATATAACTGTTTTTAAACATTTCAACATTTTTAAACATGTTCAGTAATTTCGGTCAGTTCGTAGGTTGGTCGGTCGGTCGGTAAACACTAAGCACGCGACTGCAGCCATCTATATGTCCTTGTTTTTAATAATATAATTTTCACATTCTTCCTAAAAAACAATTTCAAACAACTATTAGCATTTTATTTTATCAAATAGAAATGAAACTATTTAAAAGTAAAGATTGTTTAACAATTTAATTAGTTCTTTGAACCAATAGTGATGTACTATTTACATTTCTGGTAATTATATGAAATAAGTCCTTTAAAATGAGCTTGTTCTGCTATTGTCTATTTTATAACAAAATTATCAATATTTTTCCATGATATGTTACGTATACAATCAAAAGAACATAATGTTAGGCCTAATATTCTGAACATTTTACAATTAAAATCAACTCCAGAATCAGAGATTATAGAGTATTAAAGCAAAACTATTCATCATTTTAAATTATGCAAATTAGAGTCAATTTACTTGGCGTCTATCAAAAATGAAATTAGTGGGCAACCTGTATACGAAATGTGTTGCTTTTGGAAAAAGAAAACTGAACCAAAATATTCCTGACTCCATAAGGAATGAATAAAATACTGATTCTTTTCTTAAAAATTGTAGGATTCCTACATTGAACAGTGGTATCCAGCTATGTGATGGAGAAAGTAAAGAGTTCAAAGCGTGTAACACACAGGTAGGTTGAAGAAGCACATTATTCATTTTGCCGCTTGCATGACTGACGGTCCACCATTATCAATAACTTTGAACAAGGTACACTGAGACGGATGGCTTATAGAATAATACATTCTTTTTGTGTTTTATTATCAACCATAACATAAAAATACTGCAGCACAAAACAAGTTTGTCTATTATATCCATTGAATGCATTTTGTAAGGCCAGCAAAATATTTCAAATTCATTTTATTTATCTTCCTGTTAAAATGGAAATAATAATAATAATACAGAGCGTTTGTTATAATTACAGCCATGTCCCCCAAGTGGCCCAGACTTTCGTGATATGCAATGTTCTGTGTATAATAACAAGAAAATGTTTGGTCACCTTGTTCGTGAATGGGAACCGATCACAAGCCGTAGGTTGATTGCGTTTTATCACATTCGTTTTTATTGTCATAGACTTAGCCAACATCAAGATGATTGATTTTCAAATGTAGGCCTCTAGTAAGCATGTAGTATACCATTATCCGTTTTGCTCTTTCCTTTGTATTTTATTGGAAGTTACTACTACTTATATCGACAGTGTTATGTCAAGCCAGTTAATACTTAATTACAGTGGAACGTAACAGATAAAAACAAAACTGACCAACTTCAACTGATGACCTCTATCAATGCATAATGCAGAAGACAGTTTAGTTTACAACACATAATACAGTGAAATAAATTTGAAAATATTTCAACATTCATATATTTATTAATTTTAATATTAGTTCTCATTTAATTTAAATAAACTCACAGAGCGACATCTTCGAATATATGTGTATATATATACTGATGAATTTTTCTGGCTGTTTTACTTTATCGTTTTGATTAATAATTATATATATAATTATAGTTTATCTGTGTAGGTTTATATACAATTAAATATAATTATCTATCAGAGCCAAATACATGCGAGCTAACCTGTCTGGCAAAAGGAACTCATTTCTTTTATACTTTTGGAAAAGTGCTTGACGGAACAAGATGCAACAAAGAGAGTATGGACATGTGTATTTATGGTCAATGTATTGTAAGTCAATTCTTACTGTTGTATTGATTTTTTAATTGTTTAAAATTGTTATATTGTGTGTTTTTTGTATGACTCTGAGTAATACATAAAATCAATCAATTAATTGATCTCATGGAATGATATGTACCATCGCATTCACAAAACTAACTATTTGTATACTAGCCTGTTGGTTGCGATGGTGAACTTAACTCCGACGCTAAAAAGGATGTATGTATGAAGTGTGGTGGCAAGAACGACACATGTTCACAATATAAACTGGTTTACGTCGAACCACCACCAACAGAAGGTAAGATATTTTTTAAACAATATCACATCCAAGTCAATCCATTTATTGTACCCGACCGGTAGTAGCACAATTAATATTCACTTCGATAAAGTAGCAAGAAAAAAGATAATAATAATTATTAATGATCAGATAAATGTAAATGTGGAGGAACTCGCAGCACATGTGTAGTAGACGTAGACTTGCCCCACATCTGTATTTATTGTCCTTTTTTATGTTAGTCCACCAGTCAGCGTTTTGATTTTGAATGTCTACAAAGATTAGCTCATGGCCGAAACACCAAATGTGCCAAACTATTTATCTTTTTACGAATTTCGGTCTAGAACCCAGACTAGTGTAGATGACACATAAAACACAATTCTTCTCTCCGAAGGGTCCCTTCGTGTCGTACAGCTTCGTGGACGAGCCGAAGATAAAATTCAAAATAACAAAGACGATTATATACATACATTTTCCCTACAAAAAAACAAAATTAAATTAACACCGCAACCATAGCATAACCATAATAATGTTAACGATTGTTTGGAGCTTACCTCGCGGCAAATATTGTCCCATTGATTTTAAATTTATATTATATATTATTATATAAAATGTTATTCATTATAGGTTACATAGGTTACCGAAACTGTACAGTCATTCCAGCTGGGGCAACCCACATCGAGATTACAGAAAACACTCAAAATTTCTTAGGTAAGTTGGCATGCATAATGTGAATAACCGGAGCAAAGAAATGTACAGATGTTCACAATTTCTATCTATGAAATGGATATTTGTAATAAATGTATGATTCCACCGAACTTTCGAGTTACAATCACGATTTTGAGGGATTTGATAAACAGGCAAACTGCCTTAAATGTTTTGACATGTTTCGAGAAACTATTCTCATCATCAGAACAGAAAACAAAGCCTAGAGTACTTATATTAGAATAGAACAAGTTTCTGTAATCCACAAAATATATTCTGTATTTATTTTACAGCAATGGTCGAGGGTTCCCAGTATGTCCTTAATGGTGACTGGAGTTTGCATTGGTCTGGAAATATCAATGTTGGGGGTACAGTGTTTGAGTACGTTCGTAAAACAAATGGAAATGAGAGGTTATATGCCAAAGGGCCGGTAAAGCGCTTACTAACTTTACAGGTACATTTTACTTTACCTTTGTTTATAATAATAATGATAATATCATTATATATATTATAGGTCAGATGTTTGCACTACTTTATAATATTGACTTTATAATAAATACATTGGGAATACTCCAGATCACGTATTGCACCCGATTCCCAGCGTATTGCGTATTTTTTCGCGAGTATTCTTAATGTACTTAGAATAAAGTACACATTACGTCAGAGTAGGGCAAACATCTGACCTATTACTCAACACCCTGACCTAAAGCTGCTTCACCGTAGTTACAAACAATTACATTGTTATGTTTCATTTTCATTATTATAAACAATAATAAAAACATAAGTATAATAACATTCAGTGCATAATATAGGCCGGTATTCTTGAATTAAAGACATTCCGTTGACGCAACAGTGAAATATGTTTATTTATATAAATTTATTATTTCGTAGGTAATTTTAACAGATAGCAACGGTGGCCCAAATACTTCTATATCGTATTGGCTTCCGAAGAAAGACGATCGTTTTTCTAATGAAGTACCTAAGCATAAGATAACCAAAACTCTTACGAAAGTTAAACACGAAAGTCCGACCAAGAACTCTGAAACTAAACATGGACCTTTCAGTGACAAAAATTATTTTACAAACGGTAAGTAAAAGAAGAAAAAAAAATACTGTATTTGAATTCTTCACTACACACATCAAGGAGTTGGATAGCCGAGTGGTTAGGACACTTGACTGTCGTACAGATAGACCCGGGTTCAATGCCCGACAACTCCCAGTTCACTCAGCTGTAAAATGAGTACCTGGTTGAAAATACTAGGGAGAAAAAAGGCGGCGTGGAAAGGAACTGGCCACCCTACCACATAATGCCGAGGCTTAGTACAATGAGCTGTTAGAGAACACGGGACTCACCTCACCTCCTCCTCACTACACACATCGGAAGCAAATACTTTCGAGAATAAATAGGAAAATAATAGGAATAATCCAGTTGGAAGAACACCAACATAAATGATTTCTATCTGTCGATAACAATTGATTTACTTTAAAGAGCACTCGTAGAAACAATATAATATCAAGCCTAACAATTATCCCACTTTCACTTTTTTTAAGCGACGATGATTAAAATCAACGCTATATAATTCACCAAATTGTTGGCTGTAAGTCTTGGAATGACCATGGAGGAAATATATACTGTATGTATATACTGTATGTATTTCCTCCATAGAATTACAAGGCATGATACAAATACTACAGGATGAGATCATGGAGGAAATATTTCCTCCATGATGAGATGGAGGATGTAAAAATTACAGCACCCCAAATTACAAGACCTTTTCAGTCACTGTAAAGAATCTGACAATTGAATTTGGACAATTGGATTTTCACTATTTTTTAACTTGTCAAATTAAATAAAAGCACATATTGCTTAGCTGTTATTCAAATTGAAATGTTGCTAAACAAATTTTGTTCATCTGACGAAATATTTTGAATAAAAAAGAAAGTCGTGTACAATAGAAAGAAACTAGAAACTATAATGTTAATAGTTTGAAAGAAATCGTTTACTTTATATTCTTAATTTTTAGCTATCGGTCTATAAGTTACATTCATTTTAAAATAATTTCTGACATTATTACATACGTTCATGATTAGGCCTAACCATGCCATTTTGTTTTTTGTCTTAACAGATAAACCAATTACTACACACACCTACAAGGCGAAATTTGACAGCGGTTAGTATTTATACTAGAATAAACGTAAATACGAATAAGAATAATTAAATAATTCATTTATAAATAATAACAATGATTGTAATAGTAAAAGAGTATGAATATCAGGAAGGAATTGTGAAGACGATGATGATACTAAAGAGTATGTGTTTCTTTCGTTAGATCGTTGCCCTGCTTGCGAAAAAATTCGAGGTGGTCGGGTAAAACACTTTTGCAGCAGTGATTTTGGTAAGATTATGGCTTTATTTGTTTCTTCATTAAAAGATTGTGTTTATATTTTTGAATATTTCGTTTTTGTCACTCTATACTTTGGTGACACATTTTACAGTTGAACAGTTCAGTTACACACTAATTACAGAGGTGTCAATAATAAATATATCGATATCGATATATACGTAGAATATGGTGCGTACCATTAAAAACTAAACTATTATGTTATTATTATTATTATTACTACTTTGTTTACCCAGGGTAAGCCCAAACAGTTAAAAACTGATTTCCATTGGGGCCCTGCATTGACTTAAAAACCATTTACATAATAGCATTTTGCTGAATATATTTCCTATGAAGTTCTGATTTAAATAACCCTATGGATGTGATGGTTCTTAACTCCTCTTCGACGCTATTCCACAGGGTTGCACCAACAACACTAAAACTTGTGGAGAAACATTCTTTTCTCGCAAAAGCAATCTTTAACTTCAACAATGTGGACTGCTTCGTTACACGTGACTGGGATAAGGGTGTAAATATATCATTCATATATTCGGGAGTGATTTTATTTATGCATTTAAATACAAGGACAGTCCTTTTAAATGAAACTCTGTCCGAAAATGAAAGCCAGTCTAGGTCTGAGAACATGTCTACAGAAGGAGTCAGATATGGACATTTTAAAATAAGCCTTGCAGCTCGTTTTAGACACTTATTAAGTGTTTTATTATGAGAAGCATACCTGCCACCCCATACTGTACAACAATAGTATAATGACGGCCTTACTAGACTAGTGAATAGTGTGTTCATGCAGCCTTGTGGAATACAGTCGCGAATCCGATTTAGCATGCCTAGTTTAGAAGAAACTGTTTTGTTCACGTACTCGACATGTGGTGACCAACTTAACGTTTCGTCAATTATGGCACCTAAGCATTTAAAGGATTTTACCCTTTCAACTGAATTGTTTGCAATTTTTAGATTAAGGTTGTTAGTAGACGTTTTCTTTTTCGATCCGAAGAGCATTGATTTAGTTTTGTTTGCATTTATAGTGAGTTTGTTTCTGTTTGCCCAATTGTGTACTATATCTAATACTATATGTAAATTTTTTTCAATTTCGTCTATGGTTGGTAAACTACATGTCAATGTTGAATCGTCAGCGTACATGAACAACTTACAGTTTTTAGGAATACAATTTTGTAGATCACTTGTGTAAATGATAAAAAGCAGTGGCCCCAAAATCGAACCCTGTGGCACACCAATGTTTAGTGTTCGCGACTTCGATTTTGTGCCACCAATGTTTACATATTGACTGCGATAACTTAAATATGATTTAAACCACTCCAATACGGATGGTGACATGCACATACATTTGAGTTTTTCTAACAGAATTTCATGATTAACTGAGTCAAATGCCTTGCTCAGGTCTATGAAAACAGTACCAGTCATTTTACCCTGTTCCATGACATGTAAACACTCGTTGGTTAAGTCATGTAGTGTTGTTTCAGTTGAATGAAACGGTCTAAACCCTGATTGACAAGATGGGATCAGCTTGTTCACATCAAGGTACGAATAGACGGCCGAATGTACCCACCTTTCTAAAATTTTTGAAACAATTCATTTATTTATTTTTTAATTTATTTTTCGTTTGTGATGTAGTATATAGAGTTAATTCGATATTTTTGTAGCAGCCCGCCACGTTACACCAAGGAAGATGGTAGTTCCTTTATGACACGTGACATAAGGGCTGGTTTGGAATAAGCAGAAGTTAGTAGTGTCAGGAAATTGGTAGAATGGAAATTGGCCTATAATTATTAGTGTTACTTTTGTCTCCTCCTTTGTGAATAGGTGTAACAAAAGCCTTTTTCCACTCTGTAGTGTAATGTCCGCATCGTATTGATAGGTTTAGGACATGGGTTAATGACTTTGTCACGTGTGGGTAAGCTAGTTTTAGCATTTTTACACTGACGTCGTCAGGACCTGTTGCGTTACCAGCAGACATTACTAATATTTGACTTTGAACAAATTCTTCTGTGATGTCTGGCAATGTACATTGTTCGAGTGAATTTGACTCAGAGACGTTTTGGTTTGATTCAAATGTATTACTGGCTGTAGCATTCGCCATACGTTCACCGATTGTGGAGAAATGTTCATTCAATATATCAGCAATGTCGTCAGGATTGTTGATAGTAATTCCAGTATTGGAAAGTTAACCAAACTTACAGCAATGAAATCAAATCATGGTATGTACGTGATGCGGCCACAAAATATTTTAAACAAGACAAGCATTAGAACATACTAAGAAGTCTCAAATTACGGTTATTGACGTTACATTGCATTGTAGAGGGTACAGTTAATGGTAGTTGAGGGTTAATGTTGAGTAGTGTAGAATATCGTTTTAAAGAACTGCTAAAATGGGAAACGAAGAATTTCTTACAGGTGATATGGTGATGATCTAGCCTCCTAAAAATATTAAGAAATAACAATAATTTTCTTTTCTACTTTAGTAATTCACGCCGAAGTTGTAGACAAACATATTGTGAACGGTCAGATTCGATTCGACGTGGCCTTACTACATACTTACAAGACCAGCTCTCCACTAAAAGAACGTGTATTTCTATGGATACAGAGCACCTGCAACTGTCCTATAATTCGAACTAACAAAGACTACTTGATTATGGGCGTTAACACATACGA
Organism: Antedon mediterranea; assembly: GCF_964355755.1. Taxonomy (NCBI): domain Eukaryota; kingdom Metazoa; phylum Echinodermata; class Crinoidea; order Comatulida; family Antedonidae; genus Antedon; species Antedon mediterranea. The sequence goes on along the minus strand of NC_092675.1, from coordinate 8,560,569 downwards.
TGCTGCAAGTGGCGAAAGTCGTCTAGTAATCCTTAAAAACAGTCTGGTTCGGAGTTGGAAAACTAAAGACCACGAAAAATGGGTCAAAACACAAGATAAGCAGGAAACACTTTGTAAACGGTTTTTGTAATCATGAGATTAATTATCAGTTTGATAATTCTAATAAATAAACTATTGTGGTAAACTAAATATTATGGGTACCGTTAGTAGGTATTAAGGATACATAAAGTTCGCGGTGACAATTTTAACTCAGGTGAAGTGGGTTAACTTAATGTTATACCTACATTGGCTATGAACGGAATGACAACAGCTTTATCTAGATATTACATTATGTATCGTTAAAATGTATTATTATTTATATATAACTAAATATTGGGTAAATAACACTGGACATTACAACATAGAATTATGCTTTATTTTTATGAATATTTAAATGTATATATAAAAGAAGTGATTTTCCATGATGATAAAAATCGTAATTATGATAAAACTGGATATGATTATGTTAGATTGTATAATTAGGTATTGACTTACAACCAAGAATGAATATTTCAAAATCACCCGTAAATAATAATATAACGAGATTATTTGAAATTAATTTAAAAATCCCAACAAGAATAAAAAGATTATATAGGCCTAGGTCTAATTCCCATAAATTTCAGATGTATCTTGAGAACCACCGAGTTCAAACGACAATTCCAATGTGGATGCAAGAGTCATTTCAAACATTCACCTTTTGTGTAAGTAAAAGAATTGACAAGATAATGATTATAATATTTTCCCTATAACTATCGATTAAATTTATAAGTAATATTTTTATAATTATAAATGTATTTACTCAACGCAGTCTTTAATACTAATTAATTGTATCAACACTTGAATTATATTTTGTGTGAATAAAAGGTAGATTTTTTTTTATTGAAAAGTAGTATTTTTTGACCAGGACTACACTCTAGGACAACTACCCTCCAAAACAATTACCCTCTAGCAACCACACTCTAGGACAACTACCCACCATGACAACTACCCACCATAACAACTACCCTATATGACAACTACAATCTAGGAAATCTACACTCTAGGACAACTACCCACTAGGACAACTACCTTCTAGGACTACACTCTAGGAAAACTACCCTGCAAGACAACTACCCTCTAGGAGAACTACCCTCCAAGAAAATTACCCTCTAGGACAACCACACTCTAGGACAACTACCCACCATGACAACAACCCTATAGGACAACTACAATCTAGGAAAACTACATTCTAGAACAACTACCCACTAGGACAACTACCCTTCAAGACAACTACCCTCTAGGAGAACTACCCTCCAAGAAAATTATCCTCTAGGACACGTATCCGGATATTCACCCCCTGGACATTCATCCCCCGGAAAACTACCCCCCGGAAAACCACCACCTGGACAACTACCCCCTTAGGACAACTACCCCTTTAGGACAACTACCCCCCGGACAAATACCCCCCGGACAACAACCCCTTAGGACAACAACCCCCTTGGACAACTACCCACTGGACAACTACCCCCCGGACAATTACCCCCTAGGAACAATTACCCCCCTGACAATTATTCCCCGGACAATTACCGCCCCGCCCCCCCCCCCGGGTAATTACCCCGCGGAAAACTACCTCTGACACAATAATCCCCGTAGGACAACTACCTCCTGAACCTGGACAATACTCCGAGGGCAAATAATCTTTTAGGACAACTACCTAACCCCTGGATAACTACCCCCCCCCCCGGACCCCGCGGACAACTACTTCTGACACAATACTCCCCGGACGGACAACTACCACCCAGACCATTCAACAACCTGACTCTGCAACAGTGTATAATAGGAATTAATAACTATATTTTAATTCGTTACTTTGACGAATTACTATTCATTATTGTAAACAAAAGTAAAAGATTGAACATAAATATAGTCCTAAGGGAGGGGGTAGTTGTCCGGGGGGTAGTTGACCGGGGATAAGTTGACCGGGGGGTAGTTGACCGGGGGTAGTTACCCGGGGGTAGTTATCCTAAGGGGTTAGTTGTCCTAAGGGGGTAGTTGTCCGGGGGTAGTTGTCCGGGGGGTTGTTATCCTAAGGGGGTAGTTGTCCTAAGGGGGTAGTTGTCCGGGGAGTAGTTGTCCTAAGGGGGTAGTTGTCCGGGTGGTAAACATCCGGGGGTAACTGTCTAGGGGGGTAGGTGTCCTAGAACCTCTAGGACAACCACACTCTAGGACAACTACCCACCATGACAACTCCCTATAGGACAACTACAATCTTGGAAAACTACACTCTAGAACAACTACCCACTAGGACAACTACCTTCTAGGACTACACTCTAGGACAACTACACTCTAGGACAACTACCATCTAGGACAACTACACTCTAGGACAACTATCCACTAGGACAAATACCCTCTAGGATAATTACACTCTAGGACAACTACACTCTAGGACAACTACAACACCTTCTGGACAACCACACCTCCAGAATAACTAATCTCATGACACCAACACCTATAGGCTTTTCATATAATTTAATTTATTTTGCCTTTTGTCGAATAATGAATTACATTACACTTTTATTATGATCTTGTAAAACACACTGAATTTCAAAACAAAGGAGGGAGACGGATCTTAAATGAAAGCTTTCGAATCTTTTAATATGCGTATTCGTCAGTTAGGCTATATGACATTAACTGAGAATCGATAACGCTCCAAATTATCTTAAAACGTATTCCAATTTTGAAAAATAAAATGGTGGGCTTTATGTTATTCTTGCGTGACATGAAGATGTTATATAACACAATTATATAAAGACAAGATATCAGCCCCTTACTATTGATAAAATTGGCCCGATTTTTCTCTCTCTTTTTTTTCCCCAAAAAAAATGCTTTACCGTAAGAGTTTATGTCATGCTGTTATATTACATTACACGTTTACTGCAAGTCCAGTAATATGGAATATTGGTTTGGCTGTTAACTTCATAGAGGAACTTTAATTGATTGTTTTAAAATTTTCTCCCGATCTCTGAGAAAATAGAACAATAAACGTTTTTAGCACCTAAAGAATTATGTGTTTATGTCTAACTTGAACATTTCTACTTATTCTATTTTATTCCAAATTGTATACAAAGAACCTCCTAATTTTACTTTAGATTTAAAGAAGTTTTCCAACATATAGCCAGATGATATTTTCAAAGTTATAATGTGCAATATTTAATTTCATATAACCAATTGATTACATTAGACGATTTGAAAATCACTCTCTCTCTCTCTTTCCCTCCCCGTTCGACAGATTCATATTATTTCTTGTTCTCTTTTTAAGAAAATCATTTTTGAGTTGCGTCATACATACATTGTTTTTTTAAAAATTAATATCACTACAGTTATTATAAAATAGACTACACATTTTAGTTACACTACAATATATATTGATATAAGACCGGTAGAATATTAATTATTTCACGTCAAAAATTGTAAAATATAGTGTGGGCATACACCGCCCATGTAGGCCTAGTCTCCCTCCTCACACACAATTTGATTTCCAATTGGCAGCAAAATAAGCAGCTTCTTAATTTGGTTACCAATCGTAGTTGTCCAGGGGATAAGTATCCTAAGCTGTAGTTCTATTATGGGGTAGGCCCAGTTGTCCTAGAGGATAATAGGTCAACAAGCAAAAACGTTATCAAAATGGAACGGGGCCATTTGTAGGGGCCTAAATGCAAACTTGACTTATACGCACCGCCATATAATTGTAAAGCATCATTTGTTCTTAAATCTAGATAACCGCGACCACTTTGGTCGAAATCATAATTTCTTCTCGATAAACCACCTTAGACGAAATCATAATATACCTATATATCGCGCTGCAAATACTCTAATGAAGAAAAAGCACCTGGAAATGCAAATCGCGCATACCGAACCGTGCGCCGCCAACGAAGACAAAAATATTACAAAACCAACAAACAAACAACAAGGAGGAGAGAAATAATAGTATTACAAACCAACAAACCAACCCACTGAGTCATGACCAGAGAGATGGTATAAGCCGAAGGCTAGAGGGCGTACTCCAGACTGAAATGCGATTCCAACAGGAGTGGAACCAACAAGATGGCGGCCGTAAATTTGTTCAAAAACATTATTTAATAAAAAAAATATATAATAATTATAATACATTATGACCACATAAATTACAACACGTATTCTTGTTAAAGCACAGTGAGGTTTTTATCAAATTAATTAATCGCATGGAATGAATAATTAGCAATTTTTTTATACGAGGATATAGAATGTGATACGCGTAACACGCTGAGTTGCGTATCAATCTCACGCAGATAGCCTCAACACACAGGAGGCAATAGTAGTGCCTACTGCGAGCTATGGCATGTCTGATTGGTCTATTGCAGCCGCCGCCATCTTGTTGGTTTCCTCTAATTAGGAATCACTTTTTGACCTGCGATAACATTGGAGTTTGCAATCTAGCCTTCGGCTATAAAATCTTTGGCCATATGACACCAAACGTAACGTCGTTGTTAAAAAAAGAAGGGATATCCGTTTGAACATAATAACAAGAGGATCCAAACATATATAAGTACCATGTCTACTTCATCAAAACGTCGCAATCCAACAACAGCAGAAGAACAAAACTACTGTAAAACGTTGGTGAGTTGTTTGGACCTTTTACATTGTAAATGTAGGACTAGGCCTAGGCCTAGGCCTATATAAGGAAGGCTAGCCTCTCTCTACTCTAGGGCTAGGCCTAGGCCTAGTCTAGCCTATAATAACTAGGCCTAGCCTAGTGTCTGAGCCTAGCCTAGGTAGGAGGCCTATAGGTCCTAGCCTAGCTGGGCCTGCTGGGCCTGCTGGGCTAACCTACGCACAAATTGGATGAGGGACTCATTTGGTCGAAAAGCTATTATATTATGGAATTCGTTATCGAAGGATGTAGTAGTAGCTTCAAGATCAACCAATCAATTTAAGTCCGGTCTTGAACGGGCATGGTCCAACCACCCTCTTAAATTTGCGCCATATTCAAGAGTTGATGTAATTATCAAGAGGGGCTTATAGGTATAGCCTAGCCTCGACTCCGGACCCAGCATTGTTGAGCTCCGGAAACAAGTAAACAAGTAAGTAAACAAGTAAGCCGACTGAAACATCTGCCAATTGAAGCACAATTAAATGTATGAAATGCCACTTATGCCGTTTGTCATACAACATGTAATCTAAACGATGTGTGTGGTTCAATACAATATTTCAACATTTTATTTTTTTTCAGATTGTATTTACCCTGTTTATAAAAGTATACTAGATATACTCACCTATCTGGGAACTTCTTTCCCGCTTAGGGCAAATCCAATGTAATATATAATCCTTTTATCAATATGGTACTGCTAATAGCCGTATCATTGTCGCCACGGCAAATTCAGTGGCTAAACTGCCCCGATTTCTGGTCTCTTCCAACCGTTTGCGCATTCTCCAGACATCCATACGTCACCTGCTGGGAGCTAGTTCGTTTCACACCTGTTTTTATTTCGACTTCCTTTTGACTCCAAACTTGTTTGTAACTTATTGTGAATAAGCTTTGAGTCGAAATAAATGACAGGTGCGAACTGGAACTAGCGCACCTGCTGTACTAGATCCAGGCGCCCGCAGAGAGACGGTTGGCTATTCATTCATTGGCCACCCCATTGCGGTCGATATTACACTCCCCCGGTTTTGAAAAGGAGGTAGTCACCCACCGACATGCATGGTTGTGGGGGCGGAGCCTGTATAAGATTAATCTCCCTAGGGGATGGGCAAGTGGGCTGATCGCAGAAGACCGTGATTTCCCCGAAAACGATGCCCTTTTGTCTGCCTCTCTTGCTCGGCGTAGTGAAAATAACAAGTCAGGATGGAAGTGTGCATCAAAAGCGCACGACGGAGGCAGGGTTGTCAGCACTGGGCCAGGACCCAGAGAGCCCGCTGTCAAAGCACGCCGCTTACTCCCCTTCTTGTCGGATCCTGGAGCGGCAGGCGTCTGGGAAGGCACTGCGAGTTTTGCCTCCGCCCGCTCAGCAATGGCCGTAAAAGTCGCCGCCCCCACGAATCTGGCCATGGCGGCCAGTGCTAGAAGATGTATGAGGACAGCGGGATATTGTTAACCTGTGCGTACCAGTCTACCTCCCTCCTCCTTAAACATCCCATGCAATTTTAGCATTTCCCCCTGGGTTTGGATGTCTAATGCTTCCCAGGACACATCCGTGGGAGCAAGCTTCATCCGTTGAAGTGTAACCAGCAACTCCTGTAGTTCCGCACACGGATGGGCGATCCATGATTGCGGCCGTAAACGGGGGGAAATGCCGGGCCTGCATATGTACCGGATGTCGGTGGCATCACATCTGGGAAAGAAACATGACACCCCCTCAGTCGATGGTGCTGGTCCTTCCTTTATTGTCACCACTTGGTTCTGAGCACCCCGGTCCTCCATTGGCGCCTTCCCCATGCCCTGGACACTGGAGGGTGAAGCACCTGCTTGACCCCCAGACGAGGTTCCCTCTAACTGTGTGGTCGTCCCCACCATCTTCCCTTCTGGTTTGGAATCACTGATGGTTCTAAAACGATAGAAAAATATAACCAATATTAATTATTGGATAATACGCACCGCCGAGACTCTGGAGCTGGCTCTCAGCAAGTGGCACATTTGTAGCGGTCAATATTGAGTGCATCTAGCTGCGAAATATTGACACACACACCCCGTGGTACCAGATGTCACAATAATCACACTGGATCATAAAAGCCCCACCCCATTGCTGCTAGCAAAAACAAGGTCTGAAGCCACTTGGGTAAACGTGTTCCTGCAAGGCTTCAGTTTATTGTGATTCAGCACTATGACCTTGTTTCGCAACTGCATCCGAAACACAGTGATGGAGTAAGGACCCCACGATAACTGCCAGTCCTTTCCATGGAGGACACAACCCCACCACCGCCGGATCTGGACCGTCTCCCTGCAACTCCCCACATGAAATCAGCCGGAAGGTTCACTTCCTGCCCCAACATCAACATATGGTCATCCGGGTTATGAATTTGGAGGACTTTACAGAGACACTCAAAAAGTTCGCTTTCAAAATTACGGCCTTGAATTTATCTTGAATCGCCACAGTCCGAATGAACCTCGAACGGGACCCCAAACCGACTAAAAAAGTTACCCACTAAGGCCCTGGCAGTCACCTCTGCGGTCTGTGAAAGTAACAGGCTACTTTCCACACATTTTGAGAATTGATCCACCATTATCAGGATCTGAATGTTACCCGCCTCCGACTTAGGTAATGGTCCCAGGAAATCAACGTGGACCCGCTCCATTGGCACCCTGAGCGAAACGCAATTAACAGAGACCTGCCCTTATGTGTAGTCTTTTTGTATGTAGCATTCCACATCTCTCCCCATACCATACCAAAAAAACTTGGCCTGGAGTCGTAGTTTGGTGCACGACATTCCATGGTGCCCGGACGATGGGATGTCGTGATGAAGCCTAGGCATGCAGTTCATGTAGCAAAATTAGCCGCTCTTCCCCCCTCCCACATGTCCTCCATAAAATTGTAAAGGAGCCGATCCTCCCCGATACGTAACCAATGCGGATTTAGCCACAGGTGTTTAGTCGCCAAACTGGAGCTAAATAATTCCCCTTATGGGGGTTCCCCCAATTCTAGCCATCCCCTGATAGCCACTAAGTCGAGATCCTTAGCCTGAAATTGCTCAAGCTCTTTACAGGGGTATCCCCAACACATGGACACCCGGCCATCGGGTTGTATAGCGGACGGCCGTCTTTTTTAACCAAGTTAATGGCACAGCACGAAGGCCCCGTATGACCCCACCTGGGTCCACGAACCCCTCCTCATTAGGGTCGGGTTCTATCTGCCAGATTTGTGAAATAGGGACCACGTCATCTACCTCCTCCCGAAACATGCAATAAGAGCATCCCCCGCATGGCAAATCCCCGGGGTCAACTTCCTGATCAAAGTGGTGAACCGGTTTGGCCTGACAGGATAACGCATCCGCATTCCCATGGAGTACCCCCGTACGATGTTCCAAGACAAGATTATAGAGGCTGAGTTCCTCTATCCACCGGGCTAATTGCCCTTGTGGGGTTTTTGAAGGACAATAACCAGACCAGACTGCTATGGTCTGTTCTAACCTGGAAAGGTCTAGGGGAGAAAATGCCTCGTTAGAAACACCACCGCTAGTAATTCTTTGCAGGTCGTACAGTAATTGCGCTGCTTCCCCATGAGATGGGTGCTAGCATAGGCAATTATTTGTATTAGCTCTCCCCTTAACGCCAGGTCTGACGCATTCACATCTAAAATGAATTCGTCCCCGGTGCTGATGACACGGCTTGATGCTAACAGCAATGATCTTGCAGTTCGTGCACCTCTTACACTAGAGACTTGTCCCAGTATCCGTTCAACCGTTATGTTGCAATGACGGCATGTCGTGACTGTCTTCAGATCTCATCCTCTCTAAAAATGAGCTCTGTGTTGATGGCTACCATCTCACTCTCCTTGTGAAGAAGCTTATACAGCAAGTAGAAGTGAAGGTTTGCTGTAAAGAAGAAAAAAAAAATACTAAATAACAAACTATATTTAAAAAAAATAATGATGTTTAAATAACAGAAAAACTCACCTCATTTAGCTCTGTGATTGAGGCGTTGGTGGTAACCTTCCGCATCGTGGTTGCTGTCGGACAATCCATTGGACTGTAGATGTCACCATTAATCCAGTAGTCGTTCATGTAAGTGAGAAGTTCCTGGAGTTAAGGCGATTGCCCGGCGTTGCGTCGCATCTGTCTGAAGATAGCCTCCACTTTCACTACGTTTTTTTCCCGCAACATCCGCATAACAGAACGCAACACAGCTGTAATAGTCCACACTCCTCTTGCCTAACATCACAGCAACAAATAGTACTTGCTTTACCGATGTCCCCATACTGATGAAGCTGTGAATGTGAATATCTGACTAAACGGATCTCTTATCAACTACTTGTAAAGATATTTTTTAAAACGTTATAAGAATGTTAACGAAACAAGACAAGTATGTACATTGTAATTTAAACAAAATGAAAGTGTACAGGGAAAAATTCTAACCACACTCTTGATCTTCCCAGTATGTCCATAGCACCGGTTGCAAATAAAAATGGTTTTTGGAGTTCGAATTGCAAGTTTGACGGATGCCTCCTTGGTCTGGACAATTTCCTTTGTAGGTTGTCTTATTTTGCGAGGCTGGAATTAGGCAGTGTAGGATTAATAATCATTAATGCACGATCATTTTGAGTAAAAGCGCATGATTTGCAAACATTTTTTAACGATCAAAATATAATGATCGAAACTGAACAGTTTTCAGAACAGATAAATGTGTTGTACTTTATATCAACATTAGATTTTGCCATGCATATATAAATATATATTGCTTGAATAAAAAAATGTGACATGATAAAAATATAAATGTACGTACTTGACACCATCCCGCATATGTGCTCGTGGAGTCGTCTAGTGTACTGTATACCCCATCTCTTTCTAAAACCATTGCTTTGCAGGTTAGGGCAGGAGTCCTACGGTAGCACCGCCAAGTTGTGTTCGCCCGCCTCTGATCAACCTTTGTATATTGGTATCCTAGGCTATCTATCAAAGTTGCCTGTTAAATAAAAATGTCATCATAATGGTGTAATCTTTTTCCTTCCGCATTTTCTGCGGATAACTAACTCGTCAAAGTGACGAGTTCAAATCTAGTTGAATTTTAGTTAATTTAATTAATTCAATTTTTGATTATAATTTTGTTGTGCATTTTATTTTGTTTATCTTTATAAATTCTATTTATTTTAATTTAATATACATGTTTATGTCTCGTCATATTGTATTTTTGTGAGGGTCCCTAATGATCAGCTTCGACTGGATGGACCACCCTTGTAAAATATTGTTGAAATAGAAAATTAAAAAAAACATGTGTATTTATATACATAAAAATACTCTTTAAACCATATCCGGGCATTTATTGGTATGCAGTGTGCTCTCTGTGCACCTGGGTGCTTTTAGCATGTTTTAGTAGAACCTCATTTTTAATGTACAGGTAAATAACTGTCAACTGGTTAGGTTTATTTCGAAACTGAAGACTATCCTCTGTTATAAGTGATGTTTCATAGCATTCAAGCTATCAAGTGGCTGCTACGTCTGCAAGTAAAATCCCCAGACTATAGACAATTTTTTAGGACAACCTCATCTGGGAATTAAATACGGAAATGATAGCAAAAAGACTTTACCTACTGAGAAAACTTATTCTTTTTTTGAGAGTGTTCTGACCTTTCTTTCCTCTGCTATTCTATAATCTCTGGGTCAAGGATACAAATTTGTTACAAAAAATTGTAAATTTAAGTTAACAGGTTGTACTGTAACCTCTTAACAGCTACAGTCTCTTCTTTTTAAATATACTGTACCAATAGAGCATGTTTGTGAATACTTGATATCATTTTATATCATAAAACCCTAACGATTATACAGTATAATGGGCCTTTCTGGGCATAGATTACATGTAGTATAACAAATGCTTGTACTGCAACCTGCGTAAGAATACAATAAATATCCTATCACAAGTCGTCTGGTAATCAGCACGTAAGTTAGGAACTTTGTATAGTACAATGTACAACAACGTATCACGTTTTGTATCATGCGTCGTAACATCTCCACGTTACGAAAGAAAATGATGACGGGGGTACGTTGGAACGTTCCAACATAAGGGCGTGGTTGCGGACTGGTCCATTATAATACAGGGGTGTTCTAGGAACTTTTCACTTTCGTATCTATGGCGAGCACGGGCTGGTTTGTGTAATATCATTTTATATCGTAAAACCCTCGCGGTTATAAAGTATACCGGGCCCTTCTGGGCATAGATTAGATGAAGTGTGACTGACCAAACAGCCTGCAGTAAAATTCATAACAAAATATTGATATTTGTATAAACTCCAAAATGTCACTGATTAACAGTATTGTTTAGTGTAGAACCTTTGTTTGGTGGCGCTATTGCTGTTTCGCATCCACCTTGTATTTCAACTCCTGTTATCTAAACTTTATCGTGTATAGCACACCTTAGTATTAATGAAGCTTCATAAGTATTTTTATAAATGAAAATCAAACAAATGAAATAGTTAAATTGATAATTTTACAGACGTGTTTTCTTTTAATCTATCAAATACTCGGTGCCACTCTATATAATAATCTGTAATTGTGAGTGTTAAAACTGAATATGATTTTTTTTACCGTCAATGTGACACAATTTATTTAAATTTGTGATTAGTTCAAAAGTGATACCCCTGTGTTTTCATGGGGATACCTGATCAGCCATTTTAACTTGATTATTATATTACATTTTTATCAAGTTGAGTTGCTGTTTTGGATCATCAGGATGTGCTTTTCCCGGTTGTCCACCTGTCAGAGAATCGACCACATCACGACTTATGTATACACTCTACCTGTTCATAGGAACTGGATTATCATGTGCACTTCTTTCAGAAACATTTGAGAAAAAATTAATGCAGGTAAATGTTATTGATTGATACCTATGTTTGCTGTCTGACCGACTGAAATATCGTGTGTAATAATCACTATTTTGGTTGAAACACAGACAGAAATATCAGATTCTAAACAAAATGTTTAAGCTAAAATCTGTTTTTCTTTTATTGTTGTATCCCAGCCTACAGTGTGTATAATAATCTATAATTAATGTGTTTAAACAAAATCTTCTTTTTTTATCAGCAAAGTGGATTTAAAGATTTCTGTGCCAAAATTAAAGCTGGAACCAACTGTACAATTTTATTGGAATATTTGGCTGTTTACCGAATATGTTTCTGTATGGCACTGTTTTTTATGTTTTTTATGGTTGCTACATATGGAGTAAAGACAAGCAAATCTGCCAGAGGGATGCTTCATAATGGGTAAGAACTTCTTTCAATTTTGGAAATGGAATGCAGAATATGGATGTTTTAATTTACTGGATTGACTCGAAAAAACGCATTTGTTGGGCTCTGGGTTGGTTGTCGGAACCAGTTTATACTGAATGTAAACTTTATTCAGAGCCAGGCCTAGACGGATGATTGTTTTGAAGGATATCTTTTTTTTCTAGTGGCTATCGTGAGCGTAGGTACTGCATGCTTTTTCACAATTTAAATTTTTCCTGCAATTCTATAAATACATTTGCTAAATTGTGTCTGAAAAACTTAGTTATTAAATAGTAAAATTGTGTTTTATTTATTCTATTTGGAAAAAGAAATGCAAGTCTATTAATTATTAAAACTATAATTCTCCCTGCTAGTCTGTCATCTTACTACTAAGTAATCAATCATAATTGGCTTGTTTTATCCTGAGCAATCCATTCTTCAATGTTTTTCTTGCATGGATCACTGATATTGACCAAAAGTGCAATATGCCATAGATATTTGAATAGCATAGAACCCAGCAACATGAGAAGAGAGCTAGGGTATTTTATATTTGTATGTACTGTATTTTTGAAAAGGCCAACAGAGTTTCCCCATGGGGATAATAAAGATGGAATTGAATTGAATTTGATTCCAATGTTAATATTCAATTGTCTCAGTTGGACAACAACTTCATCATAATTGAATGGCTGTGTATTGAATATATTATAATTAATAAATATTAAATATTAGAAATTGTGCTTTAAAAAATAAATAATTGTGTGTATGATTTTCATGATTGGATTAATTTTAAATTTGAATTTTGTTTTGTGTAGGTTTTGGTTTTTTAAGACGCTATTGTTATTTGGCTTAATTGTAGCTGCTTTTTACTTGCCTAACATTAGTTATATTGCTGAGATAGGCATGTATATTGGATTTATTGGTGCTGCTCTGTTTATCCTGTTTCAACTTCTCCTTCTGATTGATTTTGCAGCATCATGGAACCATAGTTGGTAAATTTTTTGCTTTCCAATAATAATTTTGATAATCTATTCTGACCTTTATTTATTTATTTATTGGATAATTTTATAATTTGGCAAAAGTTTAAATTTTCAACGATACTAAATAATAAAGGAGCAGATATACTTGCTATTGCTATTGCTTGCTATAGATTTGCTATTTCTTTTTATGTAAATCGATTTTTATCTGTTGTTAGTTAAGACACATAAGTGTTACAGTACTGTATATCAATTTTTAATGCATTTTAAACCTTTTAATGCTGATTAAATCAATGAAACAACTTGATGTGTCAATATTTTTATGTGATGACCTACATTTTTTTTAGCCCCAGGCATGTAGAATTTAAAAGCAGTTCAAATTTCAAATGTTAATGCGTTTGTTTTAAGATATTAGTAAGTTATTTATTTATTGAAAATGTGGCAAATAGCGGAAACCATGAGCCAATGGCCCAACACAGAAGTGGGTACCTCTTGACAACAATAATAACAGCAGACATTCACAGTAGGCCTATGTGATTTAGAAGTTAAGTCAGCAGAAATAGTGACTCCCAGCAATTTAGCTTTCGTACCAATTGGAATCAGAAATTCTGTAAATAGGTGGAGAGACGTCTCAGATCTGGATGTCTGCTTGAGAACCTTTAGATAATTTAAATATCTTTTAAAACCTCAACACCACTGAGTATACTCAGAGGACAAGACTCAACACCACTGGGTATAGGCACAGGATAAAATTAATGTTTTTTTGGTATAAAATATCTTTTTTTTTATAGGTCTGAAAAAATGAAAAGCAATAACACCATCTTGTGGTTCATAGGTATGACATTTTTAGCACATTCTTACATACACCCCATTGTACACTACTCAGCTACAAATACACCTGTAAGGTAATAACCATATTCTGCTAAAAAAAACATGTACTGTATTATTCTTAAATACGTCCACAATACTTATAATTTGAATTAAAATGTTGTAAAATTGTATAATGTCTTTGATGTTTTGTTTAATAATGTAAAATACCATTGTTAAATATGGAGACTAACAAGAAATGTATTATTACTGTACAATATTACTTACATTAGTACACAAATATTAAATTACATTATTACTGACAAAATGACTAATACCTGTATTTTGTTTTTGCTTTTTCAGTTCTAAGTTTGTTTATTATAGTGTTCTATGCTGGTGTACTAGTTGGTATCTACGTGCTTATCACACAGTTTGCTCTTGATAGTCATTGCACCTTAAACTTGTATTTCATCATTACTAATTCTGCAGTCTGTTTGATCCTTTCTCTTTTAATGATGTTACCTTCCGTTCGTAAAAGTAAGTTTTTCCTAATAATTAATTTTAATATGTACAGTGTGTACCTCCCTAATACGGACTACCCAGAAATCCATATTTCATGCTAAACCCGATGTTTGTCGCAAAGTCCCTTATTTTGAGGGGCTTGTTTTGTTGGAAACAAATCATGTCGGGTTGATTTCTTGTGTATGGAGGGGACACTTTTAATTACTATTATTTTGGCATTTCTCTGTCTAGTTACATAAAGTAATTGTAATTATTTTTTACTACTTTTAGAGCAATCGGATTGTTGCCTGTTGCAGTCATCTATTATAAGCCTATATATAATTTATCTCACCTGGACAGCCATGTCTATTGAACCACCAGTAATTAGTAAGTTGTTGTAAATAAAAACCCACGCCCAAAGAATGAATGTGTATCCTAGCCTGCTGGTGCAAGTTCATTTTTGATTTGGGAGTTGGGTTGAAAATAGTAATATTATTAGCGATTATAACAATTTATAAATAGGACTCCATCAAAGAAATACAAATATTGCTTTGCATAGTTATTTCTGATTATTAACGCATGACACGTCTCCAGAGTCTGAATATGCATCATGACATTAAAAAAAGCTTTATAATTTATATATAATTAAAATATATAATCATGAACCAATGAGGTTCTAATTGTGAGTTTAAATTTGCAGTAGTTTTACATGATACAGTAGGCTTGTAATTGTATTAAAAGTGGTCTTCCACTATCTTCACTCTTGCAAATAGCGCGTACTATCTGTACAATGATCATGACATACTATGACATTTAACTACATTACTAGACTAGTCTTTCTATATTTATTGTTGATGTCTTTTTATTTGTAATTTACTTTCTACAACATTCACATGTTGTGAGGATTCAGATGTAGATTTCTTTATTCCATTCACATTTTCCATTAATATTTGTAGATAAGATACCAAATGGCATTTCTCAAGAGACTGGAGAAACCCAATTTAAATATAACCAGACATTCTGTGGTCCAGGAGATTCTGTGCTTTCAAACCTGATCAACAACTCGTACAATGATCTTATTAAGGCAATTGCAGATGCCACCATCATGATTGTAATGGTAGTTTATGCAAGGTTTGTTTTTGTTAAACATTTAAACAATTTAATTTAATCGATTGATGTGTACTGTAACTGTAGAATCTGTATTTTTTATTTATTTAGTTGAATTTGTTCATTTATAATAATTATATAATTCTTTTCATTTTAATATGTCATGTATATGCATGCGTGCAATAGCAACAGACAACCTACAAACTCTCTCTCCTAATTTACAGATATTAATTACTACTGTTTATTTCCAACATAAAATTGAAATTTTAATATTTCCTCAAAAGGTTTCTGGATCTGTTTAATTTACCTAATAGAGGAACATGCATGTACTTGAAAATTTAGATTGACTGTTACACTACCATACATGAACCAGCCAACCATTTATGATAATGCCATGTTGTGCTTTTTTGTGCCAGATTGATTCATTCATCTCTCCGATTCTATTTGTCTAAATACTGTGTGTAGCTGTCATTAATTTGTATGTGATCATGGATTTTTTCATGACATTTTATCCAGTAATACTTTCCAATGTGCATTTTTATGCTACTGAAGTAAAAAGATTCTTGACACTTCTTCACACATGACATAATTTTGGTTGTATTGTAGTTTTGAAAATGAAAAAATGATAGCGGCAGTAGGATCCCGCATCCCACTCATTGGGAAGTGTCTTGTGCGAGCAATAGTAAGGGAGCAAATGCATGATGCATACAGGCCTGCTACTTTCAATAATATGTATTGCGTTTGTAATTCATTTTCTGCATTTTCGCAAAGGATGAGGTATAATAGTTTGTTATACGTTTTTAATGGTCAGCAGGTGCATGAATTTTTATTGAATAATATCAGATGTTACGTTTGTTGCATGTATATGTCTTGTATTTCATAACTGTACTACTCAACAATCAGTATAAACCTGCCTGTTATTTTGTTAAATTTGTCAACTAATTTTATGAGTTTGCTGTTACAAAGATAAGAAGTTATACAAAACCTGTGTTCAGGCTGATCAGATTTGTGGAGGCTTGTTGCCTTCACAAATGAACACAATGTTGTTTTCCAGAAGCGTTCTGAACTTGTTCATTCAAAGTCAATATTTCTTGTGATGCCACTCTTGGAAGTGCATTAGATGACACATATCTGAATCTCTTGGATATCTTTCAACAAATATTCAACAAATGCAGATAATTCCTTCAACAAATGCAGATAATTATATTTTCTAACCTCATAAGGTATTTTAGGTCATTTTAGTCATTCTGAGGTATCTACCATTATGCTCTGATATATGCATTACTCAGCGCAAAAACTACTACAGTTTGCACTCATCAAAAACTGAAACTATACTCTTGGAATCCCTACAGTGTAATGATGTATTGAATGATTTGTTGTCAGTAACCATTTAATTGCACTTTTTAAGCATTTTTCAGATTTCTGAAGGTGCTTCCTTTTTCTCAAAAACACTCAAATTTTGTTTTGATTCCTTCAACTTCCTTTAAGTATATGGTTTAAAGTGAGTAGGTGAATGGCCACTCTGCTGTGTGGTCCTTACTGAGTGGACAACACATTGTATATATTGATAATTTTCTGTCTATCGCACCACTTCCAACTTGTACATGTATGGAATTCTCCACGCTTTATCTGTAGATTAGCCTTTTATAGACCATCCTTCTATTTAGGAACACAAGGCAAAACAGTCAAACCAATTGCAGTTTAAAACTAGAAATATAATACACCATGAATGAATTAGGTGGTACGCACATAGAATATGATAGCAATATTGCAAGAAATGCACACTCTTCAGCTCTTAATTTAGAATTTCAGAAAAAGTTAAGGTAAAATAATAATTTCATTTCAATTCATAACTGGAAATAAATTAACCTATGTAAACATGGTAAATAACAATAACGTCATGTTTATTAGCATACCGCCATGATTACTGCACAGCAATTCTCTAAAAATACCTTTTGTTTTAATAGCTATCTATCTATTTCAAATTTGCTCAAATGTTAATTTAGTAAGCCTATAGCATTAACATTTACAGACAGGCTAACTAATTCCAACACTCTACTTTCAGTGGGCACTAACAATGTGTTTTATAGTGTATTAGGCCTATGTCTTCCAGTCACTTTTTGGCACAATTGAGATGCAAGACGATCAGTCAATAAAAGGTAATGTCCGCCGGTCACATTTTACCAAAATGTATCATTTGAATATAAACGTATGTTCACGAACAATTTGGGTCAAATAACTGTCAATGTCAAAGATCAACTGCAAATACAGTGTGTGTATATATATATATATATTCACTGTATGTACAATGTGCATTTTCATATTTATTTTATGTTTACAAAGAAATGAATAGCTAGTACAGTATCTTAGAGGAGGTATGTTTACAGACCAATCATTTAAGTTCAAATCTAGTTTAAATGGAAGGTACTGGAGTTTTAGATGACTTCATGTACAATTTTGTTGTGATGTATGGCCATTTCCATTTTACAACTGTTTATTTTATTCTCTTCCATCATAGTTGGTTGTTTATCCATGCTTAATTTTCTCCCACATAAGTTTTGCCGAACCATACTTTTCACAATCTTCATTTTTCATTTTGATGACGAATAAAGTAGTGAGTAGAGTAATATTACCTACCATATTTAATATACAATTCAGCACAATAATACCATAAACTTACAAGTTAGTAATAGAATTATACACCTAATTTTTAAGCATGTTTTTTGTTAACAAGTTGCTTATTTTCACACATCACCAAACCCTAAGTGGCCATCACCATCATGCTAAGAGTTACCATCTAAGTTTAATTAATCATCTTTCCACAATGTTGGTTGCTCTAAACAAAATAAGCAGTAATCTTAGTTGCATATGTGCACACTTAATTACTGTTCAATTTGGAGCTTTTTTTAGGCAATTTTATGTATTTAGAAATTGTCAAAATTCATATTTTTTCTCACACAGCACATAATATTGGAAGATTTTTTCCACTTGATTTTTGAATAATAACACAAATCCTGCAATGGGAAATTGAATGTAAAGAACATGTCTATTTTGAATCTCTTTCTCGGAATTTCAATAAAACAACTTTTCATAATTTTGGTATAAATTTAATTTTTTTTATACATATCACTAATAACAAGTTTAAGCAATAATCCAATTATTTCAGAGGTCGTTTTGCACACTCTTTCTAATCTAGTCTTATTCTCTATTTACAAACAAATATACATACATGATTATAAATGTAATACAATATGAACCATATAGCTAATATAATATGTTGCACTTGCACCAACTCGTTCTGGTGACAAGTTCAAAGTTCTAGTTTCTATATTTATTTTCAATGGGAATTGATGCTCATAAATTGTTTTTATTTGGCATGTACTATTTCTTGCTTTTCTTACCAACAGTGTTGTAAATGCCAGACGATGGCATTGTTTCCCCCGACGTGGAACTGTAAGTACTTAATATGAACTATAAGATGTTTTGTACGTATACTGTACTGTCTGTAATTTGGCGTGAAACATCAATAAAACAAATTTTTTAATATTGATGTACATTGGATAGCTATGCTGTGTACAGTTGGTATTGAGTATTGACGTTTTTGTTTGTATGCTTTCATTTTCATCAGATTTTTTTTTATTAAAGATACATTTTCCCCTTGAAAAAATAATGTTAATTATTTTAATTATTCACTATTGAATTCATAAACCATTTAAAACTGTTTATTTTGTCTTTCTCTCAAGCAAAATCATTATTTTGTGTGTTATATTAATAGAACCTATAGTAGCCTATTCAAAGTTTGATTTTACTCATCTTTATTTATCGTATCTTAGGAGACAATGCATTTAATATATGTTGTCAATGTCAGTGAAAAATGTGATCATCCAGTGCATGTTTCGTGTGTGTTATAGGAAAATAATGAAATCCTATTATACAAATAATGAATGTTTTGTATTGGATGGTGGATAATATTTCATGAGTTGAAAGATAGACTGCTATTTAACCAGCTACTAGAGTAATTATGAAAGAAATATATGCGACTAATTTTGCATTTGTTTTCTGATTGTCTAATTTTGAATGAGTTTACTAATTTATTCATTTTACCCATAAATATACCGATTTAATCATGTATTTCTATATATGTTACTAGGAAGGTGCTTGCTGTCTATGTGATCCACTTGGAGAAAAAACAGAACTTGAGGGTAAAAATATATTACTATCATAATCATTTTTAATATGATAGGCCTATTAAAACCACACATCAGGATTTTGTTGTCATTTGCAAACCTATTTCCTTTTTTTTTAAAGAGTTTCCTCTAGCTAGACAGCACTTAAGCAAGGGAATCAGTGACGAAGAAGAATGTTCTCAGCCATCAAATAAGCGAAAGAAAAAGAAGAAAAATGATCAGAAAAATAAACGAATTCAGGAAGAAAAGGGATCGAAAAAGAGACCTGTTTCAGGTGTAATTCACAATGAAGAAGAAGGCGTTGTATACAATTATTCATTCCTTCATCTTGTCTTTATGTTGGCATCATTTTATATAATGATGACGCTCACAAATTGGTACAAGTAGGTACATTTTCATTAACTTATTATGTTTTCCTATATAGGAAATCATTGAATTAGAAAAGATATATAACATACACGTGACATCGTAAATAAATGGACACCAAAAGTAGCTCATTTGAATATGGAATTCATTTATTTATGGCAAAGATCAATTACACTTCTGGCTATTTTTATCTAAGTAAACTGAAAATATGTTACAAATGATTTGCCATTTGTTTCTCTCCTCTACAACCCTTCTTTACGTTAATAAAAAAAAAGGTTATTGGTTAAAATTGCAGAAAATAGAATTTTCAACAAAAATGGTGTATTACAGCATACATTTACAGCATACATTTAAACATACATTGTGAATAATTTTTCACCAAAACCAATTTAATTCTGTTTCATTCAAATACCTAAATAAAATGGCCTTGCAGAAAACAGTGAATTGCACCAAAATTTACATTCAAATCATACATTACAAATGACAACAAGGCAACAAAAATTGATGTTATTAAATCAGAATTGCACTCCAAATAAAACTTACAGATGTATTATCCCTTTGACAAATTCCAAAAAAATAAAATATTTTGAAAAAAAAGTCATTTTGAAGTATCATAATAGTTATTAACTTTCACCAAAAATTAGTTTAAACAAATAATTTAACTGAAATACAGACGTTTTTTTGTTAAAAATATAACTTTGACTTCCAGTCAAAGTTTTTGATCAAAACATATCTCATAATGCAACCTGCTTGTGGCTACACTGTATGCATAATCATAAAACTTCCTCGCGATCTGTGTGGAAACACATTCTCAACCCTGACGAGTTGTAAACAATCCTAATTAGCATAATGCATACTCGTGAAATCTTTGTTTACTTTTGCTCGCGACGATTTTCCAGACGAAATGTAATCAAATTAATTTATCTGTTAATTACGTAAACTTGTTGTTTTTGGCTCAAATTTTCGACTTAAAGTGAATAACTTTAATATTACTTTGATATGGCCAATTTAAATTTAGAATATTTTAACCTTCATATTTTGTGTTTCAAGGGACTACATCTTACAAACATACACAATTTCAATTTACTGTATTTCCACAAAAAAACCATCCACAAAACGACATTGTGTACAATATAATAATAAATGCATAATAATGTGAGCTGTACTATTGTTTTTTTTTGTATTAAAAGACCTCAGTATGCAAAACTAGAAAACTTTCAGCGAACATGGCCTCCATTCTATGTGAAGATGGTTTCCAGTTGGGTTTGTGGTATCCTCTTTTTTTGGAACATCATTGATCCTATATTCTGTGGAGACTGTGACAGAAGAAGAGGAACTAAGCCAACTACACCGTCCAAGTATGTTTAATAGTTAATATGATATACATTTACAGGAATAGTTAATGTTAATATTTAATAATATTTAGTTTATGAAACTGGATTTTAATTATTTCTGACTGATATGTTATGTGCAGTAAAATACTCGGCTGGACAAAAGAATTAGTTTTCGATGTTTTTTTCTTTTCAGATCAAACTACAAGGGTGTAACTAATGTATAAGATGATGTCATGCTGAAACATTTTCTATTTTAAAGTTATATTAATTGTAATATAATAACAACGGAATTGATATTTAAGAAATTATATTTTTATGTCTTGATTGAAAATGGTTGATTGCAGTTTTTATCATCTTTTTCATATTATTTCAACATTGAGTTGTGGTTAGTTGCATTGGGATTTAGAATTGGTTGAGCACAACAACACTGTGTCCTGTATAGAAATTGAGAGTTAACAGTTAATCTTTAATCGAATAAAAAAACTCTCCATTCAACTCAGTCAGATTTAATGGATGCACCAATCAGGTTATGTGTTCTCTCTTTGTTACTGGCAATCTGTCATTGAGTACATTTTCAAAGCCTGATGCTTGTCAATGTGTCATATCTGGATAGTACTCTCTTGTTCAAACGCAAGGTATGTTGGTGCAGAACAGCTCTGCTTGTCCTTCAAGCTTGATCAATTTGTCTCCTCTTATCAGTCAGGGTGCTGAAATAGGCAGTGTAGCTGTAGCAGCAGTAGGCTGGTGATATGTTAAAAGAATTAGTGTCTTTCAAATACAATGTGTGGGTGTATCTCACTTTAGGCCATATTTTTCCATATACCGTATGATATTCTAGATAATTTTTTTTCACATGCTTACAACAATTATTGAATATTCTTTATGATATCTTGCATTGATTTTGCACCACATTCATATCAATCATTGAAACTTCAATAACCCAAACACAGCCTGCAACTTACTCTTTTCCCTGTAAAATCATTGAATGTTGTTGACTAAGTGTATCTCAATGCAACTCATTACAACTCAACGTTGACAGAAAAAAAGAAAAGTCTTAATTTATTAACATATTAATTTACAAATATAAGTAATAAATTAAAATGAACAATGTATTCATGTATGAATAAATAAGTAAGATAATCAATATCTATATTAAATAGAATATAACTTATATAATACCTAAATAAACTCATGTCATTTGATTTGACGATTTTTGGTCACATGGGGTGCAATAGTACTTTTTACAATTTTTTCCATGTAGGAAAAAAAAAATTGTTTGCGTTTGAAAAATATTTTTTTTAGACCATTACTTTATAAATCCAACAGGTCCGCCTATTTTTCCGCCGCAGTGATTCTTGGTACGAGTGTATCGCGACGGTACATTTTTGGAGAGATAATATGATTTTGATTAATTAATGGAACATTTGTAGAAGACAAAAAAATTTGCCTAAATCAGTTCCAGTTGCCTGTCGAAGTTTTGTAATGGAATTGCTTTCATAGCCTAATTGTATTAGACTAGGCCTATGTGATTTTAGCATAGCTTTTGGCCTAAGATTATTTGTTGACATATTCACACTACAGTAGATGTGTTTATAAATCCAAATAAATATAATATTTAATATATTATAAAAAAAAATCATATATTTACAAAAAATCAAATAAATGTTACTGTTTCAATGTGAATCAAATGTAGACCTACTACACAATCTGATTCAAATGACAGTAATCTATTTAGATATTATATAAAACAAATAATGAATGTTTTATATTCGTGTAATGGTACAATGGCATTTGATGAATAAGGAAAGATTATATTTCAACTCTGCAGTGCTTGTAATGCGCTATATAAGAATGAACTATTATTATCATTACACTCTTAAACATTTATTATTTGTACCAGCATTAACCTGTGTACTGCATGGTCTTTTTCTGCCCTAATATGTGGTTATAAACTTTGGGAGTAACTCTGATAAAAATAAAAATTATTAAAATAAAAACAAATTCTATCAAGAATATAATTAGGAACTGTTTACGAACATTGATTTTGTTATACACTATCCCTTCACTCTGAAATATCTGTTAGCTCTAAAAATGAAAGCAATACTGGATATGGAACTTTAGACTTTACTTTTGACTTTTCATGACTTTATGAAAATAAAAGACGTACGCTAAAGAAATATTGTGCTGTGTGAATATTATTACACGTAAATCAGTCGGCAGTTTCAAACATTTCAATGATAAATTATAAATAGGTAATTTATAGAAATAATATATGAAGTATTGGAATAATAAAACTACAGCTGCTTACGAACTTTGAAATCAACACAAAAAATGGCACATGGTGGTAGTCGAAATTAGATGATGCGTGCGTAGCGAAAGTATAAAATACCAAACTATAGTTTGGGTGTATTTTTTGTTTGTTTTACTTTTTTTGTTTTAAGCGGTAATACTTATTATTTACAGGTTTCGCAAATTCAAACTCAATTTCAAAAAATTCAAAATGTACTAAGTATTGATGTCAATCGCCACAGCGTTTTACTCACTGAGCCAAACCGTGATTTACTACATTCATTCTGTTCAAAGGGTAAGTGTAATTAATTATAACTTCAATCACGCAATCATTCGATGGTTGTCCGACTGCCGAGACTAAACACTGTTTTAATTTGGAGGCCTGTCATGGTATTTGTAGATCCGGCCATGACAGTACACAACAGAGGAGGTTGCGTAGTTCAGTGTTCCACAACCTTTTTTGACCGCGACCCCATGATCCTATTTTGGAGGTTTGCATGACCCAACATTGCGTATTTGAGCCACATACCCCCCCTCCCCATGTGCGGTACGCAACTCAAACTGTAGATTTAAAATGTATAATCAGTGTTGCAGATTCTGAGAACATTTGACATCTAGATCACTGTATAATTGATAAAAAGTTTCAGCATCGAAAACAATTTCGCGACCCATAATATTTTTTTCGTTGCCCAAACATTGAGTCGTGACCCATAGATTGTGGAACGGCAGCGTAGTTGATATGTGACATAGCAACTCGCGAAAACATGACCGCTGAGATGTCAAATTACTGTGGTTTTGTTTTGCCTATCTGTTTATGCTTAAAATTCAGGAAAGTGACATAGCCATTAGTGTGCCAAATGTGAGCATGTATCATTTAGCGGTTTCGAAGGAGTAATATTAGTAGTATTAATATATAAAGATACTGTTATGTATTGACATTTATAAACAGGTGCTTTGAAACAAATAGAAAGTATAGTTTAAAGAAAGTTGTGGTTTTGTATGTGTTTGCAGACAAACAATACAATTTGATGCTGCCCTCTTGCCAGCATTGCATTTTCAAATGTGGTCTAATACTATCTAATAGGCCTAATATTAAATGTTTTTTAGGAATGTTTTAATATAAACTACAGTATGCTGGTGCGGTGATGATGATGGCGTTAATCAAATCAAATCATGATAATAAACTAGATTATGGTGGTCCACACTCACAACATTGTTATATTAACTATTTAATAACTATCATAACATCTTGTAACTAACATTCAGTCTTGACTACCAGGTGTAACTATAATCAGGTGTAACTTATATCAGTCTATCTTGATCAAAGGTGTAACTAACATTTAGTCTATCTTGATCACAGGTGTAACTAACATCAGGTGTAACTTATATCAGTCTATCTTGATCAAAGGCGTAACTGACATTCAGTCTTGATCACAGGTGTAACTAACATCAGGTGTAACTTATATCAGTCTATCTTGATCAAAGGTGTAACTAACATTTAGTCTATCTTGATCACAGGTGTAACTAACATCAGGTGTAACTTATATCAGTCTATCTTGATCAAAGGTGTAACTAACATTCAGTCTTGATCACAGGTGTAACTATAATCAGGTGTAACTTATATCAGTCTATCTTGATCAAAGGTGTAACTAACATTAGGTGTAACTGATATCAGTCTATCTTGATCACAGGTGTAACTAACATAGTCTATCTTGACCACAGGTGTAACTAACATCAGTCTATCTTGATCAACGGTTTTACTAACTACCTACACATCCTACACCGTTAGTATAGTATTCTACAGAGGCAGTATGAGAAATGACACCAAAATTATAAATTTAATTTACTGTTTTTAGGTGCATAATTTATTTCCATGTATTGGTTCTTGGATTTTGTGTTCAATTCTTGGTAAAATAGAAAAAAAAATAGCAATGTAAAAGATGTTTGGTATACAATATGTAATACATTACAAACAATAGATAATATATTGGCAAAATCACTGACATTTTCCATGACTAAACTGATCAGAAAAAAAACACAAAGCTTTGTTAAGCTCATGGACAAATTCATAGAAACTAATTGTTGGCATTTATTTCAAGTCAACTGTTCATACAAATACTGTACCTGTTTTGAATAAACGCACCAGGGCATTTACTCTTTTTCCTTGGATAAATGTCCCATCACATGCATATATACCCAGTATTATTGAAATAATGAATGTTTATGAGTTGGATGGTGAGAATATTTCATCAGTTGAAAATCGAATGAAATAGTCTCTCCTTACAAAACATGAATTATTGGTTTTGTTCAAATTATCCATCGTAAATCATTGACGAATGCTGCTATAGGCCGTGAAGTTAGGCCATTAAAAAGGCAGTGCTCTAACTTTAGACACAGAGTTTAATAGACGGCGCACACAGACAAGTTGATTTCCGAACACAATCAGTCAACAACATTGCATGGCAAAAATTCTCAAAATTCTAACTTTAGACTCAGAGTTATAGACAGCGCACACAGACAAGTTGATTTCCGAACCCGATCAGTCAACAACATTGCATGGCAAAAATTCTCAAAATGTTTACAGAAAGTATTGTACTTTACTTTATAGATCTCAAAATTATAACTTTATACACGGAGTTATAGACTGTGCACACAGACAAGTTGATTTCCGAACCCGATCAGTCAACAACATTGCATGGCAACAATTCTCAAAAGTTTACAGAAAGTATTGTACTTTTTTTAGGAGGAATTTATGTAATTATACATGTTACCATATTACACCCAAAACACTCCCTCGATTAAACGCCAACCCTACAATCAACTCTTCCCCGCCCCCAAAAAACAAAAACCCCTCCTGAACAATAAACATCCTGAAATAAAGATTCAGTAACAATCTTAGGAAGTTATTTTCAATCACGTAAGTTAAGTTAAGTTTTTCCTGAGCATATTTGTGAGGTCGATGTTTATGAACATATTATCGATACAAATTGAAAGTGGCTACTGTTTTAAAACATAATATGTTTGCATTTCTGTATCGAGTACAACTTCAAATAAAACTCACAGGCACTTTAAAATGTTTTTGTAGAACTGATATATTATTGATATGAAACTGACTTGTGTGTTGTGTTGAATTTTAATTTATGACCAATGATTTCATAACACTGTATCTACATGATCATATTTTCATAAGATTACCATTTCAGATATATATGCAGCACATACTAACCAAGTGACATTATTTTGCTATTTAATATGTGTGAAAATGTTTTCTTAGAAAGATTTTCTTACAATAATAAACACCTGATTATTCTGTTAACACAAAAGTTGATAATTTTTAGATATAATGAATGATTGATCATGGTCATATGTAGCATGTTGTGTGTATCACATCTGCTCCTACCTCTTTACAGCAAGTTATTCACCCCTTCTAAATTAGACGAAGGAAGGATGTGCTGGTAAAATGGAAATGAAGAAAATATGAACAATCACACCTTACATGAGTCAATGGAATCAGACAATCTGTCTCTGATTAAACAACTTTTGTTGCGGATTATGTATAAATTGAGATGATGATGTCGATTATTGTTGTTGTAAAGCTACCTACTTTGTGTATAAAATAATTTTGTTTTAATTTTATAATTGAATATATTAATTTTAGTATAAACATTTTTAATGTATGGTGCCGAAAACGTCATAGCAGAAATCTATTTTGTACCCGAAAGCGGTATACAGTAGATTGAAAAGTCCAATATGGAATAATAAAAAAAATGAAATGTACCAAGCCTAGTAACTTTTGTTTTATAAACAATACAATTAATCAATATTTTGGCATATAGTAATGTACAGTCATAATATTGGTTGGGATTATACGGAATGGTTAAATTCTAAATTCCTACTTCTTGGGGCCCTGTAGCCAAAAATAATAATGTGTTTTTGTTTTAAATTATTTGGAATATACGGTATTTGTTATAGAAAAATTAGCAAAAAGCCATTGAGGTTGGTAAACATGAAATACAAAGCACAAAGGCAGCAAAAAGAAAGGGATGAACAGGTGGCAACACCTTGAGCAAACAATGGGGGGAAAAAACAAAGTAGAAAAATATAAATATATACATCAAAATAAAAAAAGCATGAACAATAAATATAGAAATAAATTTGGCAGGTAGAGATGGATAATATATATGCGGCCAATAACTTGTTTGTGTAGCAATAAAACATTGATGGAATGCTTGAGAATTTTAGATAAATTTTCACAACTGTTTTAATGGTATGATTTCTACACCTTTCTGTAAACCCCAGTGTTTACACACACTGGGGGCGCACACTGGGTGAGTACACTGGGTGAGTTCACACCTTAAATGATGAACTGGGTTTTTAGGCAAACTGTGTACACTGGACTGGTTTATAGCTATCCAAGCAAACTTGTTCCACCACCAGAACTAGGAGCAAATCAGCCTCAAACCCATGTCAATATTGTTGGCCCTTCTTTAGGTACGGTAACCGTTGGCACCCCCTACCTTAACCGCTTGACCAATTGACTAGCAAGTAGCCTAAATATGACAAATAAGCATAATGTAAGGTAAGGGACCAAAATGGTAATATTGACTAACAACAAGAATTAATATCATTTTATATATGTATTATACAACAAAATATACTTTTTAATTTAATTATTGTTTTTACCTTGTTATTAGTTGCTGTTACCAAGTTGCCAGTTGTACTGATTACCATAGGTCTATTATTCATAATGGATGTGGATCAACACCCAAATATGGTATGGCATTCTTTCCTAACATTTATATAATAATATTCACTTGATTAATCTTTTTTTTTTCATATGTTGTGTTAATGATTTACTCAAATATAAACACACATCAAATTGTTGAAATTGATATAGGCCTAGTAGACAAATGAGTGTTATGTGTATCTAATGTTCATTAGCATGATAGAACAAATGGTTACTGCATGTATACAAGAACAAAATGTTAAGCATTGTCTATTTTGAAAGAAATTGCAAACATCGCTAAATATTAATTTAGACACTTTTATGTTCTTTATAATGATGGTATATCATTGAGGTCGATGGTATATTAGTGTCAAAAACATAATGTATTTGTTTTTGTTTTCAACTGGTCCTAATTGCTTATGGAATAAATGTGTGTTCAAGCACAAAATTACTCATACACTGGGTGTGTTGATGCACGCAAGTATTGTTTGGCTATCCTTGTGTTTGATTTGCTGATCAGGGTAACTCTGTTTAATGTCAGTGTGAAATCTAGTACTATTGGACAGGCTTTATTTCAGTTTGTGCTTAAAGCATTGTTTAGTTGACAGTTGTTATGCAAATGAGTACAGCCTATTCTCTCCCAATCTGACAGAAGTAAATCACTAGAGTCGGATACAGAAAAAGCAAGTCACATCAGCGATACCACTTCACTTGGACTATATATTACATAACTAGAAAACTCGATAGTTAAATATTGCAATATCAACAAAAGCATCATGTATTATTAAATCAGCAAGACTGATGTAAAGGATAACATTTTGATTTTTTTCCTGGAAGTTTAGCAGAAATGAAATTGAAAATGCAACGGAGGACTATTTTATTTGTTATTATGTGTTTGTTTTTTCCAATTTCATCTGGTATAGGTTGTGAGCCGAATCCTTGCAAGAATGATGGTATATGCACATTTACAGCATCTTCTAATAGTTATACTTGTACTTGTATCACAGGATTTTCTGGAGAAGACTGTGATAATTGTAAGTTGATAATCTGTATCTACTTTGTCAATGTTTAATTTTAAATTAATCCTTTCAATAAGTATATAAAGTATAATTCATATTTTTTCTTCTTTCATGTTTATTATACCAGGGAGTTGGTTATACTATAACAAAATATTACTGATTTCAAATAATGCTTCATAGCAAATTAATAAGGAGGATGTGTTATACTGGTTATTTATGGAGGCATTATAGTATAGTATCATCATGTCTGTAGTACATGTTTCTTTGATTAAATAGTTTTGTTGGTATTTCAATAATAATAATAATTCTTATGTAGCGATTATATTGCAACATGTTTTTTTATATCAAATTAAGTGTGTTTATTATTAAGGCTAGTAATGTTATGAATGAGATACAGTATTGCATAGATTTATTGGGTCATTCACTTCAAAGAATCATGTTAAGTTCACTGTCTCTTTTTTAGTAGGCGGGGGTTAGGGGGAGGTTTGGGTGGACCAAACAATACAATAATAGAGTGCTAACATGTGATTAACCTGCTTACTCAATGTCTGGTTCAAATCCCACCTCAGACTTAAGAGGTCAGTGAATTATACAAAATGTAAAAGAGCCTCGAATCATAATAAAAACATATTTTGGGAAAGAAATTGTTACTGAATTGAATGTTTGATTGGAAGCATTACATTCACTGCTACATGTTGTGTTAACCGGCCTCTAAGGAATAATTTAACTGTTTCAGATAGCGAAGTGTGTAACAACTCTCCGTGTCTTAATGGTGGTACATGTGTACCTTTAGACACTTTCTACAATTGTCAGTGCCCAGATTTATTTGTGGGATTGAATTGTGAATTGTGTAAGTTTTTAAAATAATTATAGAAAAATATGTTTTTGCCTTTAATATACTTAAAATAAAGCATACTGACGCTAAGTAACATTTTTTAAGGACTCAAGAGTTTTTCCGGGCAACACTATGGTCGCCCTAATATTGAAAAAAAAATATATAAATATGGGTTTCATGGTGAAATGCAATAAGCAGATTGTCTGGCTCCGCCAATTCTTCTCTCCTAGGCCTTTGTGTGAATATGAACCCAGTTGTTAGTGACCCCTTCAACTTATTATGCGACTTCCCCTCTTGTTTTACACAATTCATTAAGTAATGTCATCAATTACTGCTTACACATGAATCTGATAGTAACCTACTGCTAGTATAGTTTATAACTATTGAATTAATAAACACAGTTTAATGATATTGATTACCTGTTCTATTCCTATAATTGTAAAGTGATTACTCAATTCTATACTGTATGCCTACAGTACTACTATAGTTGATACTTGATAATTAATCTAGTCTGTTATTACATTACATGTCTATTACAAATGTCTATATTTGGAAACCATTTCAGCGCGTTCATTATGCGACCCATCTCCTTGTGATAGTGGAACCTGTACTGACAATGGTACATCGTACGAATGCACTTGCAAACCTAACTATATCGGAAAAAACTGTGATTTGTGTGAGTTGGGGTGAATAAAGTAATTTATACTTTGCTAGAGTAGACTAAGTATTGTAGGGAAACAGTTCTGGGACTTCATTTGGCTTATTATTCACATCTGGGTATACTTAACAGTAACTATATGTACCTTTAGTATCAAGGGCAGATCCAGAATCTTTTATAGGAGCGCTAAGATATAATACTAATAGTATGTCAAAAATAGATATTAAAAGGTTGTTCATAATTAAATTCTGTCATAAAGCGGAAATGCTACCCCTGGATCCGCCCTTGATTAAGGCTTAGAAAGTAGTTATTTAAATTGTATACCGTATTTATTCGAATAAACGCCAGTATATTGTATTAATATAAGAGGGTTTTTAGGTTGGGATTTTATGCGAAGGAGGCGTTTATTTGGAAGAGCCGTTTATTTTTTGTTTTGGTGTAATATGATAACCTACTGTACCTTATTTAAGTACCTTATTAATTTATATTATTGTAATAGTTTAGGAAAGAAAGAAAATAATTTACGTTGAACTTAACATGTACAGTACTGTATACAGTAATCAAATAAATACAACACAATTGATATTAAGTTATAAAATACAGTAAAAATTGTATAAAAAATTCTTAGTAAATTGTAGATCATGTCAATGTACAATATTGTGTAATGTGCATGTGGTTGGGGCGTTTAATCAAGGAAATAAATAATTGCTTCTAGGCATTTATTATTCAAAGGGTGGGGGTGTTTATTCCAAATGAAGGGCGTTTTTTTTTCGAATAAATACGGTAATAATACTTATCAGTGTATTTATATTAACACAAGCTTGATGCATGATAAAAGTACTACGTTTTTCCTAGATAAATGATAATATTTGTTTCATAATTTTAATTCTTTAATTTGAATGCTTCTTATACTAATAGTGTCAACAGTTTTAAATAGATAATGACTTATTAATAAATGCTGCATCTATGTCTACTGAATAAATTTTAAATGACATATTGCAAAGTCATTTTATTTCATTCATTTAAGAATTTACTTAAATTTATTATCAATGCAAATTGTTTAGTTGATGGTCAATACTGATAGGCCTCTCTCTATGGGTCAATATAATAATAACATTGGAAAAGATTGTATCAGTTAGTACCATCGCTGGCATTCTGATATACAAACTCTTGCAAAAATAGAATCTTTTATTAAAATGTTTAGCCAGAAAGAGAAGACTACAAACTACAATGCTTAAGATTGCTGTAACAGCCATAAGCAATATAAAAATTACATTTTCTTTAACAATATACAAATTTTGTATATATTTGTACAGTAATTGTATAATATTGTTAAAGGATATAGACAGTAATCTTACCTATTTGGCTTTTCATTGAAAAGTCAAAACAGATTATAATGGTAGACGAATCTATTTAGACAATGACAATACAAATCTGGGTATTGATGAATCTTGACAATTTTCTCACGCTTATAAATCTAAAGCTTTAGAAAATTGAGACGCATGATCAAGTTGGTATAATGCTCAAGAATTTAAGGTTGCTTGCACTTGTCATTAAACTTAGTTTCTTTTTCATAGACTTGCTCTAAACAAATATTGTTTTTATTACTAATGTTTTCTTTCATTACAAGGTTCTTAAAGTGCTAGCCAACTATAGATATCTATGACTTATAATGATGATAATTCAATAACTAATGTTAGTTTGCATGTTGAATAGTGATTTGACTCTCTCTATATTATCTGCTTTTACAGTGTGAGAATTCTTTAATAACTTGGTTTCTTTGTGTATCTTCTCTGAAATTTCTCATGTGTACAATATAAACATAATTTATGAATTTGTTGCAGCAGAAACATGATGATATATATTTTACTGTACTAACTATATTGCAATGCTCTTTATTTTTTTTACCAAATAAGAGCAATATTAAGTGATTGTTGTCCTGCCAGGATTATGGCAGTACACAAGTATTAACCTACAGTACTGTAGTGAATGTACAGTATAAAAAGACAAGATCCATAGAAAATCATTAACGTACTGTAATGATGATTTATCATGATGAGTTGATTGTCAAATCTCCCAATACTAAACTCATTCAAGACTCTTTCGTCACAGATATTACACTTTAGAAAATTTGAATTGATTTATCTAGTAGTATACTAGTCAACAAAAACTTTTTATTTTTTATTCAATTATTGTTTATTGAATTTTAAGCAGCAAGAAAAAAAGTTTGTAATAATACTGTAAGCGGTTATATCTGTGTCAAAGGCATTACATAATCATCACTGACAACAGACCCACAAAAACTAAATTTTCAAACAATAGGTTGTGTAAGAACTGCTTATGTGTATGCATAGGCTTTTGTTGGTACTCAGGTGACTAATTTTTTCCCCAACGACACCCGCCATTTGAAAACTCAGTTCTTTTGAAACATGTCTTGTAACATTTTTTTTTCTTTTTGTGTTAAAATTATCATTGATAATGATGTGTTTTTAACAATTTTTTTATATGCTACAACTATGTTAAAAACCATTACAAATCATAAAGAGTACATATCATAAACATAACAATTGTATGCAATGTTTATGATGTAAAATTTTCAATCTTCGACATGACATATTTCAAAATATAAATAATAATTAAAAAATGTCATATGATTGTACAATAAACAATCTAATGTCGCAGTCATCTGGTTCTGGTAATGTCTGGGCACAGTTAACTACTGTATCTCATGAAAGTTTCAGGAATAACAATTTGAAATCGAGAAAATATATGTGAGATACGATATGCCAAAATTGCACATGCATACAAAAATAGGTGCTCAACTTTCATTCTGAGGAGCTAAAATATATTCTAAATGGGCATTTACACAAAATTTGCATTAAATTGCTTATTGTTTCTTTACATTCAGAGTTCATGAACATGAATGGAATTTATCACATATGAAAAACAAATATCAATTGCAAGAATGGTATTTCTAGATTACTTACTCTACTGTACATGCTGTACAGGATAAAAATGTGTGTGCCTAACAATAAAAAGTCACTGTTATATCTCTTCAAACATGCTCTTTAAATAGATTAGAAATAATCTGAGCATTTCAAAATTTCAATGCACACATTACACATGCGAAGAACACATTTTAGTTTTATGTTGACCCTTGACATAAAGTTTATCTGTCAAGCCGAGTCTCAGCATAGCTAAATATTTAACAATGAATCATTATTATGTTATTATGTATTTTAAAAATATTCCTTCTTACTTTTATTAGCAATGCCATTACCTAAATTTACTTTTCATTACTGTACCATTGTACTCTTATATTAATCATAGTTTGTTATTAAATGATCCAAATCAATATTTTTAACAGATAATGCACCCACAGATGATATTCCACAATTTGATACTTTAGGCCAACCAGCAACGGTATATCTAATTGAAGAAGATAAGCCAGTTGGTAAGACGTTTTAAATTTGTTTAGGTTTAAAAATCAAGTGCAAAAAACTAAATGAACTACAATAAATAAAATGCAGTTTATTATTAGCATTATAATTTCATTTTATTATTAATAATTATAATTATAACTTATTTCTGTCTGTTTTGTATGTTTCTCTTGACAGTAAAGAATAAGAAAAAAAAAATGGTCTACTGTGTAACAGCAACAGCTTTACGATTTCATTTACAACACATGCATTTTTCATGAAATATCTATTATGATTTTTTAATTATTATTTTATTTTGTTTTTTTATAGGGAGTCTGATACTAACACTATCAGGAAGTGATCCAGAGGGTGCTTCAGTTACTTATGGAATAATAAAGCAGGATCAATCACAACCTAACTATTTATCTGTTGGACCTTTCAATGGTGAAGTTCGAATTCTCCAGAAATTAGATGCTGAGGTAAACTTTATTTCTAAAAAAAAAATAGAAAATATGTGTTTATGGCCATAGGCAACCAGCCTACTGGAAATAATATGATGTCTATATAACTGCAAAATATCATTCTTACGTGACTCATACCTACAATAGTTATTATTTGACTGTTACACTATTCGCATGCATTATTTCAAGACTACAGTAATAATTTCGTTTGTATTCAAGCAAGCTATAATTTCAGTGCATGGTCAAATTATAGGTTAATTTGTGCATATACCATTAACACCATAATAAGCAGTATGCTTGATTGGTAATTATTCAAATTTGGTTGGTAATAGTTTGGTTCCAGCTCTTATTCATTTACATAAGTTGTGTGAATTGTGCACCGCTTGTTTATTTTTACTTGTAAAATAGAATTTTGCTAAGTACAGTATAGTATCATTTTTCAGTGTATATGTAAATAGATATCTTACAGAACATGTCTATTGAAATTCAAGGAAATCTGTTCATGAACTTCACAAATAAAAAAAGTGTTATTCATACAAGATATATTAAATAGTACGCCCTCTGTATTCTTTTAATATGGATATATATTCTTTGACATGGACCAAAACATCAGTCAAGTGGCTAAGGCCGCCGGGGAGAGCACCAATCCATAGTTATACAATCGGCACAGGTTCAAGAGGGCACTCCTTGACCATTGTTGTGGAGGACTTAAAGGTGGAGATCAAGAGTGCATCTGGTGTGCACTTTTAAGAACCCAGTTCATCTTTTGGAAGAGTAGGGGGTTACCCCAGTGCACAGGTCCATAAGGTTTATCGCAAATACCTTGATTTCGTGAGAATTGTCATTGCACAATGCATGATGGGAAGGGTTAGGAGCAATAGCGCCACCGTATAATACAAACTTTATATACTGGTGGTGGTGCTATGGCTCCCAAACCCTTCCCATATGCATCGCTCACACAATTTGCGATAAACCTTATTCATCCCTTGTCGTTGTGGACAGACGAACAGGTGGCAGCCCTCGACACGAAGGGACCTTTAGTGTAGAAGAAAGTTGTTGCTTGTGTCGTCCACACCTTTGCGTAATTCAGCCCAGTATGCTGCAAGTTGCAGGTTATTCCCGCATTTTTTTTAAATATCAAGAGTGAGCCCTATCTCTCTCCGAATAATGTTTTCCCTGATATATTTGCCAAGTACTTACTCAGTTTCTGAGTCCTTTCATTACTTATTTTTTTGTAATATCAATGTTAAATATAATATGTAATTTGTGGATTCATTTTCAGACTGATATAGTAATAGGTGTTTCATTTACAATTAGTGATGGTACAAATAATCCTGTAAGTATATAATGTTTTTTGTCATAAAAAAAAAAATAATAATTTCAGCATTTTACACATGACCTACAATTAACCAATGTGCATGAAAGGCCTACATGATCGAATCCTGACAACTACTCCCAACAAGCAAAATTAGCAAACCCCATGAAACTTAATTTTTGTTCTTGTTGACATTTTAGTGAGTATAGTATACAGTACATACACTACATGACTTAAACAGTGTTTAGTCTTTTTGTAGAATTAATTGTTGTTAATAAATATACTAAATTAATGTAAATGAATTCATAGAAATAATGAATTTCATTTGCTACTTCATTTTGGAATATGTAATCACTAATTTAATATTATACAAATAATGAATGCTTATGAGTCTAATGATACAAATAATGGCATGAGGTGAATGATGAAAGGTTATATATCAACGAGGCAAAGCCGAGTTGATATTTTACCTTTCATCATTTACCAAATATAAAATATTCATTATTTGTTCTATATAACATCTACAGTAAATAGTTCCTGTCATTTGAATCAAATAAAATGTAGCCCTTATAGCCAAATGCATACATTTGATTCACATTGATTAAAACAGTAACATTTGGTTTTTAATAATATTATATTGAATGTTATATTTATATGGATTTTATAAACGCACCAACTTTAGTAATAATTATGTCAACAAACGATCAAACAATCCTATGCCTAGCAAGGCTAAAACGCCTACTGTAGGCTATGCCTAGCCTAATATACTAACAGGCCTAGGCCCAGCTTGGCTGAAAGGCAAAACTTAGACAGACAATTAATCAACTCATCTAGGCTAATTATGTTTTTTCCAACGATTCCACGTCTTGTAGAGATGTTCCCATTACTTAATCAAAATCCTACAACTGATCTAAATTTGATCTAAATTAGTATATACATACATATATCTCTCCAGAAATGTACTTTCATTTCGCAAAAACCAGTCATAATATTCTAATCATGGCGAAAGTACAAAATATGTGGCGCTGTTGTATTTCAAAAGCAATAGTATAAAACAAAATATTTTCCCAACGGGAAAAGATTTTTTTTTTTCGTACAGGAAAAAAAGTACTATTAAATGATCGTTTAGTAGTGCATACTATTGCACGCAATGCGACCCACATTCATCCAATCAAATGACAGGAATTTATTTAGGTGTTATATAAATGCTAATAACTTTGCGGTTAAATTGCATATTCTATGTACAGTATACAGTATTATATAACACCTATATAAATTCCTGTCATTTGATTGGACGAATGTGGGTCACATGGCGTGCAATAGTACGCACTATTCAACGATCGTTAAATAGTACTTTTTGAAACATTTTTGTGTACGAAAAAAAAACGTCTAGATGTTATATAAAACAAATAATGAATGTTTTGTATTCGTGTAATGGTACAAATAATGGCACTTGGTGAATGATGAAAGGTTATATCAACTCGGCTTTGCCTCGTTGATATAACCTTTCATCATTCACCTCGTGCCATTATTTGTACCATTGCACTCATAAACATTCATTATTTGTATATTAATCCACTTGGTAATATTCTCTAATGCTTTTTTCTTCTTACAGACTGAAGCTCCATCTTCTATTATTATTCTAGATATTAATGACAATGCTCCTCAATTTGTAAATACACCATATATATTTACAATAGCGGAGGATACACCTGTTGGTTATGTCATCACTACTATCTCAACAACTGACGGTGATACAGGCATTACAGGTGCTGAATATCGAATACTTGAGGTATGGCACGATTTATACACGATACACGACTACAATGTTTATATTTTTTGGAATTATTAATTAATACAATTAACGTTTAGAAGCAACTGTCAATAATAAAGTTTGTTCGTTTATATATCTAAAAATAACAGTACCCACACTCACAGTAAGACATTTTTGCATTTCAAAAGGCAACAAAAAATGGTTTATGTATTTATTGTCAAAGGTTTTGAGTTTATCCCCCAAGGGACCATAAATGTACCTACTTTGTGTTATACCAAATATTTATACTTGGAGACTGAGAGGTTAGAATGTTCCATTCATCGCCAATCAATATGTTTGTATAATAATAATAATAATAATAATAATAATAGATAGATTTATATAGCGCAAATAAATGATCAGAAAATACCCCTATTTGGAGCAAATCATTTAACCTAAATTGATTTTAATTGTCAATAACTAATTATCCAACTCAACTCAATTAGTAAACAGTGTTTCATCAGGTGGTTAAAATCAGTACCGAAACTACGAACCAACTTTATATACCATCGTGTAAAAATTCAAGTTATGCTACATTTACCAAAGATACTTGTTTCATAATCACATCAAGTAGTTAATATCATTGATACATCAACAAGTAGTAAATATCATTGATAATCAACAAGTACATGTGACGTTTTCTAGTGACATAGTTAATAATTTACTAATTATACTAGCATTTATCAAATGAATAACATTTTTGTTTTGAGATACTACTGTACTTATACTCATATTGTATTCAAAGTTGCCAATATTTGTATTTTCAGAATACTTCAGTTATTTCAGTTGATTTAGTATCTGGAGAAGTTCGCTTACGGGAAACATTGAACCATGAGGTCACAAAAACTTACCAGTTTACAATAAAAGCTAATGTAAGTTAACTTCTATAGCTCATATAGTTTGTAATGCTTAAGTAGTACTATATTATAATATCAATAGTACAATGACTTACTTATAACATGAACATTATAAATTGAGTATTTGAAATGCATAATTTACTTTTACAGGACTTTGGAACACCACCTCTTGAAAATACCACTTCATTTATTTTGGATGTACTAGATGTCCAAGACTCTCTGCCAGTTTTTGTAAATAAACCCTATACTACAACAGTGCAAGAAAATGCACCAATAGTAAGTGAAAATCATAAAAAAAGAGAGTATATTACAGTTTTGATCTGTTTTTCATTATTGTTGTTCACCAACCCATTAAATTGAATCATCATTGTTCTGTATTCTCTATCATTCCTCACACATAGCATTATGTAATATATAACATTGTCTTTTAGGGTACTGTTGTCACCACAGTCAGTGCAGTTGACCAAGACACTGGTGTTCCAAACATGATCAGTTACAGTATTGTTGAGGGAAATGAGGCAGGCCTCTTTCATATTGATCCAACTACTGGCAACATAACTGTTATTGATGTCATTGACCGAGAAATGCAGGGCTTCTCTGGTATTATACAACTTACAGTGATGGTAATTATACACATTCATGTTTCCTAAATATTCTTAATAAATCACAGAAATTGTGTGATTTGTTTCTCATTGCTTTTCTCTGTAAACACACCATATAGGTGCATCCCATCAATTCAGAATGGTGTACAATTTGTCAGTTGAAGCATTTTACAAAGATTATGTATTTGTAAAGACACTATCTCTTAAATTGTTGACATTTTCTGAAAATATTGCATATATATATATTAAAAAATTATTATATATTAAAAACATTAAACCAGGTAATCCTAAAAAAATGTACATTCTATGGTTATTTACTGATAAAAAGCTAGGCTCAGTTTTGTAGGCCTAGCCTGGCTTTGTTTTGTTACTGAATTAATTGTCTTTTGGCAGAGTCTGTAATACAAGTCGAGGAAGACCTGGTATTTTCACGATCCCACCAAAAGTGGGTGCATTACAGAAGCAAAATCAAAATATCAATCCATGCGCAATGCTTGCTGGTATTTATAGCGAGCTTATTAAATTATTATAGTCAACTTATTTTTCACATTTTAAGGCGAAAATTATTATCGCAATAGGCACATGTAGTATTTATTGTTACATAAATTGCAGTTTGTGACCTTAAATTATATCGAAAAAATGCATAGATATTGTCTTTAAATTTCAAAGAGTGAAAAACCAGAGTAAATAAAGAAAATAAATGTGTTTTATTTCAAAATCTATTTTTAGGCTACTGAAGTAGGTGGTAATGCTACTGTTAAAACCACTTTTTCAATATCGGTAGAGGATGTGAGTGATCAGCCACCTACTTTCAGCAAATCACAATATAATATTTCTATATCAGAATTTGCTCAACATGGGCAACAGTTACCTCTACAGATTGTAGTGAGTGATGCAGATTTGGTAAGTTAACAATGATGATAACATTATACTTTAACATACTTTATTTCAAATGACTATATTTATTATAACAAAACATTTTACCATTTTAGAACTTAATTTGTGCGGTATTGAAATATTGTATTTGTTTGTATCTTATAATCAGGGAACCAATGCAGATTTCACACTGCGCCTCCATGGCATGTATTCTGAGCTTTTTAGTCCGATTCCACTGCAAGCTACCGGTAGTACAGTGGTTAACCTTACTCTTTTACAATCCATTGATTATGAAAGTAGACAATCATACTCTCTTCAAGTAAGTATACTCTGATTCATTAAAAAAATGATATGTTACGTTGTTGAAAAGGAAATTTATAGGTTTACTCTGTTATTTCCTTGTGCTTTTAAAACTGTACATGCGATGCTAAAAACCCTGAGCTGCACTGCATTGTTTTGCTTGACATTGGTCCAGTGCTTAACACTCACACTCACAAGGTAAGAGTGCAATGTCAGAGGGCACGAGATTCATATTCTCAAAAACCTCAGTACAATGGTGGGGTTGATTTGTTAAAGATATATTGTCCCCGAAAAACATGAAAAAATAAAGATTAATAAAATCAGACTTTAAATACACCATTTTGCAGTTTTAATCAAGTTATTCACTTCTGTAAAAAAAAATAAAAATTATTTAACAAAACACTTAATTTTAACCAAAAACCATTGTCTGACAGACAATTTAGGTATTTTTTACTTTAAATTACATTTTTTCAGGTAAATCATTTTTTTTTTTTCGATCTAGTTTTAGGTTAAAGTGAATTACTATTACGTGACATTAAAATGACATATTCAACAAAAAATTTGAAAAAAAAAACCAAATTCCAGGTTTACAATATCCCCATCTCTTTTCAAATGGTGTAAAAAGGTCTTTAACATGCACTATATGTACACAGGACAAATGGCTTTACATCCCATTCGAAGGACGAGGCAATGAGATTAAAGCATCTTTCCTAAGGATGCAATTAGTATGGTACAGATAGGTTCAAACCCAAGTCTATCACGTGCTAGTCAGATATTATCAGTACACCATCACTTTGGTATATACAGCACCCGCCCTGATTTTCATATGGTCTCCCTCCAGAATGAACACCATTTTTAGAGAAGAGTGCAATTTCAGGAAAATATTTAGAAAATATTCTCACCTAGCTAAGCTACACTTTTTTGAGAAGAAAAAAAGAAACCTACCTAACCTGTATTTTTTGGCCCGTATTCAGCTTCATTCAATCTCCTATTGCGTCTTAATTAGACAAAAATTAGGATTTAATATGGAATGTAGAGAACTAAACCATATATGAACATTTAGAGAAGAAGGATAATCTGGGACTAACATATTTTTTCTTACAGATTATTGCTACAGATTCTACCACTGAAACATTGAGCAGTGAAGCATCAATCATGATTAATGTAATCAATGAAAACGATAATACACCAACGTTTGATCCCTCCATAACATACTTTGCTGATCTCTATGAAAGTGCTGAGATTGGTTACTTTGTAATAAAGGTCAATGCTATAGACAATGATCTGGAGTTACCTGGTGAGGTCACTTACACATTAAGTGGGTCAGACAGGTATGCACCATAATTTCTTCTCGCCTTAAACATTTCTGTGTCAATCGAGGACTTAGGTACTCAAGTTGGAAAAACTCTCTAAGAAATCCATCAAGGCAGCAGCTGACATAAACTACTTACAAAATGTTCATAAAAGCATTATGATTATACAGCAAACTAATAATAATATATATTGTTCCAATATTTATCAGAATGATTTGTGTTTAAAAAGTTCCAACACTTTGAAACTTTTGCAGATTTGAGATCAATTCAACAACTGGTGAAATTTCAGTGGAACAGCAACTCGACTACGAAGAGAAACAAAACTATTTATTGACAGTGACTGCAGTAGATGGTGGCATTCCACCCAAGAGCGCATTTAAGAATGTAACAGTGAATGTGATGGATGTCAATGATAATCCTCCACAATTCACAAGGCAATTATATGAGGCTCACATTAATGAAAATGAAATGTATAGTGTTGGAAAGGAAGTTACAATTGTCCGAGTAAGTCGTATACAAATACTCTTTG
Organism: Antedon mediterranea; assembly: GCF_964355755.1. Taxonomy (NCBI): domain Eukaryota; kingdom Metazoa; phylum Echinodermata; class Crinoidea; order Comatulida; family Antedonidae; genus Antedon; species Antedon mediterranea. The sequence continues at coordinate 8,518,315 of NC_092675.1, read as the reverse complement.
TCTTGAGAGTTTGTGATTAAAACTATGGGAATTGTCTCCAAAATAGTAGGCAATCACTGAATTGTAGCCCTAGCTGCCAAGGCCCATAGTTTTAACCAGAAACATTGGCAAAGTATATTTATTTTATTTTATGGATCAAACACACCTACTGTTATTATTTCTAAATTTATTCCCCACTTCCATCTTAACTTGAATATTGTTGGTCATGTGCCAAGCCATGTAGGTGGTACGCAGGCTTGGTTTGATAAGTTATATACAGTACGCTGTTGGGATACAGTATATAGAATGTCATACTAATACTAAGCCTGGACAACCGGTAGGGTTTTTATGATAAAAAATGTTGCTAACATCATGTTAAATGCTATTTGGATGTTAAATTTTTTGTTTTATGCAATTTATTTAGTAATAAAAAACTGCCAAATAGACAGTTCAAGTTTAATACCGGGCACTACCGAGCGCATTGTTGTTATACAATCACTGTATTTGTATTCTGTTTTTAATCTCATTTTTGTTTTCACTCGATAGATTTAATTAATAAGGCTAGGTTTTTAATTTTTGGATTGGGAAAATTAATTCAAAGCATTTTATTATTAGGCAAATGATCCAGATGTTTCCAACAATTATGTAAGATACTATTTCTTACAAACTTTTTCAAACGGAACTAAAGAAACAACTACATCCATCAACAACTTCATCATAACAACAACCAATGATGGCAATGGATATGTTTACACAATAGATGCCTTAGACTTTGAGGTTACTACTATGAATCCAGTTGTTATGACAGTGGTAGCTGAAGATTCAGCAGGTCTACAAGATTTTTCTACTATAAATGTCTATATTGCTGTGAGTATTTAATTTATATAATGGTCTTTCAGAAATGTTTTATGGAATGTATTATTATTTAACAAATTAATGAATGCAAAACAGCTTTAGGTAATAATACAAACCTCTTCATTGGCAGCTTTTATTTCTCATTGGCAGCATTAACTATGTCATGTTTGTATTTGTTTTTTACAAAGGATATAAATGATAATGCACCTATATTCGAGCAACCAAGCTATGAAGCAATTGTGCCAGAAAATCTAGCAAATGGAGAGACAGTGTTGGATGTTTCAGCAACAGATAACGATGGTTCTTTGTTCGGAACACCATCAATTCTTTATTCACTGAGACAACCAAATAGCTTTTTTACAGTAAATGCTGTGTCTGGAAAAATTTCCTCAATAGCAGCCCTTGATGCAGATGGTGAAATGCATACAATTGTTTTTGAAGTGAGTAAAAATAATACATTCATAACAAAGTTCTAATTCAATTCCAAAGGCAAATGACAGAAATGGCATAAATAAAAATAAAATAAATTATTTAAAAAAAAAAAAAAAAATGGATAAAAATTAGTTATATTGTACCAGAAAACCTGAAATGAGACATTGATTATATCAAATGACACAGTTAATGAACTCTGCTGTATACCGCAGTCTCATGACTTGGGTCGCCCACTCTCTATTGGTTGATTGGCTTGCTAACGCTTCATCATGTCAGCAGCCGCTTAATTGCGGAATCTATCACGATAGAAAATTAGAGATAAAATTCTTGATAAAAGCCCCTTTTTATGATTATTAAGTCTCTATCCTCCTCCTAACTTCAGTACCAATATAGTACGAATAACTTTATTGCAATCCAACAACAAAATATTGAAGTTTAACAATAATAGTTTTTCACACCATAAAATTACAACCAAGTATATAGATATATAAAAAACATTAAAACCTATAAATGATACAAAAAATAACAATGTCACTATGATCAATGTTATAACACTCGCATCAAATATACGTAGACTAAAAACATTAGAAGATTGAAATTCTATTGTTCAATTTAAAATATAATTTACAGATGTCACAGAAACACTAACAGATTATATAAATAAACAATTTTGAACGATTACCTCGTGAAATCTAGGGATACCGAACTCATGGCGTGTTCTAAGATTGTTATATATAATATGGAAAGGAGCCCCTAGCAACAAAATGATTTAATCTATAAGGGTTTTTGATTTTGATTAAAAAAAAAAAATCTGTGCACATTCGAAAACAGTGATCTTCTATGGTAATAAACACAAGGAAACTGCAAGGTTTGAAATAAGTATCCAAATGTAATTGGCCATATAATTGGCCAATCTATCCCATGAATTATGATGGATCAATGAAAATGTATTTGATTGATTTAAATATATTTAAATTTGATTAATTTGTTTCATAGGTTGTTGCTATGGATGGAGGTCAAGGTTTAAATCAGATGTCATCTTTTGCTATTGTTACAATTGCAGTTACAGATGTCAATGATAATGACCCTGTATTTGAAGATCGTAAGTAATATGAACAAATAAAGATTAAAATGAGAAAATATCCATTTGAAGTTTGATCATTAATTGTTATTATCATATTTATATGAGGTATGAGATGCAAAATATGACAAAAAGGATGATCATCAATTTTAAAAATGTGTGTGATATAATATCCACTATATTACTTCATTAAATTACTATAAATTTCAAAAAGTAATCTATATTATTTTTCTCCTTGTTCTGGCCTACACACCGTCTCTGAGTAAGAGAATGCCAGAATGGTGGTACTGTACAAAGAAATGACAAACAATTTTATTCATTCTTTTCGTCATCTGCTATGATGAGCCTGAATGTTTTTGTACAGGATTGACATACATATGTTTTTCTAGACTTCCTATAGTAATGAATTTATACATATATAAAAACCACTTAGTAAACCAAGAAACAGCTATAAGTTGTACTTGTTTTTATATTTGTTCTTAGATTTAATCACTGCATATTTACCTGAAAATGCAACAGTAGGAGAACAAGTTTACATAGTCACCATTAATGACAGGGACCAGCTCATCAACAACACAGCTGTAACTTATTCAATTATTGACGGAAATGATGATGTAAAATAATCTTGTATTATTGATTTAAATTTATTATTTATAACATTGAAGTTTTTCAAAGGGTCCACTAATAAACATGGATGATTATCATAGAACATCTGAATAAATTCTTGTCATTTGATTTGAGGAATGTGGGTCACATGATATTCAATATCTACTCAATTGAACTCTTTCTATATCAAGAGTGCGATTTTGTTATGTTCCTATTGAATTTTGTTATATTAGCGTTCATGCGCATAGTCTTTTATATTTCACCTTATGAAATTATTTGTACCATTGTACTCATAAATATTCAAAAACATTCATTATGGTTTGCCTAACTTTTTTCGGAGTAATTATTATAATATCATTGATAATTTATAGTAATTTTTATTGCATGGTATAAATTCAACATACATTGTGTAAAAAGATAATTTACATTGTTGTTGTTATTGTTTCTATAGGGGCTTTTTATTATTGATTCATTAGTTGGAAATATATCTACTACTGGACGACTGGATTATGAGACTACAGCTTTATTTACATTAACAATTCGTGCTGAAGCTATATCATTGCCAGTACCACCTGCGTAAGTAAATATAATTAAAGTACATTTAAAGCTATTTCATTGCCAGTACCACCTGCGTAAGTAAATATAATTAAAGTACATTTAAAGCTATATCATTGCCAGTACCACCTGCGTAAGTAAATATAATTAAAGTACATTTAAAGCTATATCATTGCCAGTACCACCTGCGTAAGTAAATAAAAAGTACATTTAAAGCTATATCATTGCCATTTCCACCTGCGTAAGTAAATAAAAAGTACATTTAAAGCTATATCATTGCCATTTCCACCTGCGTAAGTAAATATACATTTATTGGTTCTTGTGAACATTAAATAGAAAGGTGAAAAAGCTTCACAGTTCAAAATGATCAACAATACGGAGAATACGGTTGATTCTTTTGCTGTTACTAATATGAACTGTTGTTATTGGTGTTTTTAGGACTGGTATGGCAATAGCTATTGTTGAAATATTCATTCAAGATGTGAATGATAATGCTCCAGTATTCACCAAAGAACAGTACAATTTTGAAGTCATGGAGGTAATACATTTAACATTTACGGATTTATATTTTATAATTGTTAAGCATGTAAGCATTAGTTTATAATAAGTAATCATAATTTTGTTACTAATTATATAACATTAAATTAATGTTTTTTACAATTAAATTTCATTAATTTTAGACCATCTTGAATTATATTTTAGAAAATAACACTTTTTATCAACCAAACATAATCAATAGTTATTTCTCATGTCAAGGATAATAGGATATATAATTGTCAATTTTGTTATCGTTATTATTACAATGACCTACAGTATTTATGTAAATTTCATACATCTTTTTATACAGAATTTGATGCCAGATACCTCTATTGGTAAAGTATCAGCTACAGATGCAGATTCAATATTGAATGCTGAAATCAAATATTCAATTATTTCTGGCAATGAGAATGGTAAAATTTTGTTGTTATTTTTTTTATTTTATTTTATTTTATATATTTAAGCAAATTGCCAAGGATAACCATAAGCAAATTCAATCACTATCCTTCTTAACCCTTTCACTGCGTATACCCGGTACTACCGGGTATAAACAGACGTCGTTGAAATACGTATACCCGGTATTACCGGGTATGGGCAAAACAATGATTTAATCGTATTTGCCTATAATATATAGCACCCTCTGTATTTTTTCGATGAACTTGAATATTTTTGGAAGTCATTAAAAAATTTTTCCAGCAAAAAAAACGGCCCTCTATAGTTGTATTATCGTCTTGAAAATAATGCGCCCTCTATAGTTATATTATATATAGTATAGTATATAATAGTATTTCTATTATGGAAAGTTGTGTTGAGTAGCGTAATGGCGGCCATTTTGAAAGTAACACAAATTTACCAGCTCCAATAGGGCAACATGGTGTTTATCACAACACGCAAAAAAAAAAAATTCTGAAAAAATAGTTAGTTTTTGTACTATAGGGAATTTTTCGAAAATGTCATTATTTTCACGATTTTGACCCAAAACTTTGATTTGTGCATAATTTTTATAAAACAATAAAAATAATTCAATTTTTTTTTATATTTTTATTTTTTATACGTATCTTCATCAATATCCAGTTGGAAAAACGTATTCCATAAGAATTTCTTATAGAAAATATAGTTTTTATCATTGATTTGATAAAAAAAACGAAATCCAAAATACCTGTAATGACGTCACATGACGTCATCAATATGCAAATTACTTTTTTTTTTAATACCTAACTGTAGACTAACCCTTTGCCCATCACACGCCACAAAAATAATTACACAATTATCTCAATTAGTATTTTTTTGCAATTAATTAAAATATCATATGTTTTTCTTAAATATATATTACGCACAGAGGTGGGAATAACGCTCCGCAGTGAAAGGGTTAAAGGTGGCAATCCTGTTCACAAGACAAACATATACACACAATGCTCTACATAAACAAAGTCTTTATTACAAGTCTTTGGGAGTGGAGTTGTAAATTGTCATTAGAAAAAATCCTGACATATGACAGGACTTGAACCCAGGACCCTTGGATTGGCAGCCAAGCATCATAACCACCAGGCCACAACTCCACTCCATAACCACCAGGCCACAACTCCACTCCATAACCACCAGGCCACAACTCCACTCCATAACCACCAGGCCACAACTCCACTCCACTTCACCTTTCTGCAGTTTTTCAGTGAATTTCATTTCATTCAAAATTTAAAGAGAAACATACTCATAAATTAACAAAAGCAAATCATAAGCAACATGAAAAAAAATATCATAAAATACATCAACATTTCTTAACAAGTGTAGAAACAGACAATGAAAAAATGAAAGTTATACTTCATAGACAGTCAGTATGTAACGTTTACCTATCCAGAAATCGAGAGAGCCCTCCTTCTTCCATCTTTTTATCATCTCTGACAGATGAAAAAATCTCAAAACCAGATAATGTTAAAAATATCAATGCTGTAATTTAATGTTTCCAATATACTTGAGGAATCTTATTTGATATACTTCATTCATTCTAAATTCGAAATGTGCATAAGACTGATAATCTATACCTAATAAGTATATTTTTAATTATTTTCAGAATTATTTACTCTGAGTTCATCTGGAGGTGACTTAATACTTAGCAAGCATCTAAATCGTGAAGAAAAGGCATCGTACATTTTATTTATAAGAGCTGAGGATTTTCATCAGCCTAGTCTGCACACAGAATCTACTGTTATAATCACAGTATTGGATGTAAATGATAATTTCCCCATATGGATCCAGGACTCTTACTCTGTTAATTTAACCGAGGGAAGTTCACCTGCTTTATTGTTACAGGTATAGTCATTTGTCAATTTTGTTTTTCCAGGTTTTTGTGTGTTATGATTGTTAGAATTACTACATTATTTTCTCTTTTATCTAAAACCACTTTTATACCAATCACAATAATCTTGCATGCTATTAATTATAGGTTCAAGCAACTGATTTTGATGAAGGGAAAAATAGTGATCTGGTATACACACTAAATCCTCCACATGTAGCCTTTTTCATAAATGATAGCACAGGCGAATTGTTTACAGTGACAGAAATTGACAGAGAAGACTCTAGCTTCATCACACTCTTTGTTCATGTTAGAGATAGTAAGTTTTTTGGGGTTATTTTCAAAGGTTTACAGAATCTCACTTGTAAAATGTGATGATATGGCAAACTAATTAATAAGGCTCCAACTTGTATATACTGTTAAATGATTTGTACTGAAAAATTGTATTTTATTTGTGTATTTCAGGTGGAGATGTGTCTCAAAGTGCCACAAACTTGGCTGAAATTTCAATTATGGTTATTGACGTCAATGACAATCCTCCAGTATCGCTCCTTTCTGAATTTATCTTTACAGTAAATGAAAATTCGCCAATAGGGACTTCAGTTGGAATGGTAATGATTAAGTTATGTATTAGATAATGTCTTACTTTCTGTCTTTATGCCTATCTAGGTACCTCAAACAAAGCAATTAAATAGACATTATATGTAGTAAATAATCTATGCAATGTATTACTTTATATATTAATTAATTCATTGGTTTGGTCACAATCATAATTATATACAAAGCATTCAAGAAAACGATAAAAATATATAAGAAATATTCAAAAATAAACATTGAAAATCAGAAAGAATTTTGTTCATATAAAAAATATGATAGGATGTTTTATAAAAATGTACATATTGTTTTATGTGCTTAATTTGTCAAAATCAAAATAAGCCTATAAACAACTGGAGTGACAGTAGTAGTACTCTGTACATTCCTTTGGGACCCTTATTAGTGGAAAAGTTTCTATGTAACAAATGAGGGCTATTTATAATGTTTAACACTACGGCCAATCCCTATAAAAAGGACAATTTGTATTGTTCTACTTTAGTTTAGTGGCTTTAGCATAAACGTGAAAGAAATTATCCTGTTATTTTAAAGCAAATGAATGTTTCTGTTTAATTTAGGTACAAGTTTCAGATATAGACTCTACCTCAAGTTTGTCATTTTTATTCATAAACACATCAACAGAATTTACAATCAATATTACCTCTGGAGAAATTACGACAAAAACCTCATTAGATCGAGAAACTATCTCTGAGTATTCCCTCAAATCATTGGTAAATGATGGAAAGTACTCTATAGATGTGGCAGTCAAAATCATTGTGATGGATGTTAATGATAATGCACCACAATTTACTCCGGAAATTTATAATGTGTCAGTCGGAGAAAATGCTGCTTCAGGAGCATTGCTTACTGAAGTATCTGCTTCAGATGTTGATGAAGGTAAATAAATAATGTTAACTTTTGTTTGTATGTTTACTATTTATTTTATTTTATTCAGTTGTCAACCAACAGCGATGAAACCGCCACTAACAGGTTGAATCTAAACATAATAAATATAAAATGTATTCATATAAACAACACAAACATAAACAAAGATAACAACATGAAAAAGATTTAACAATTTTACCCTTAAATACATTTAAACTATCATAAAATAAATCAATATCCAAAGAAGTAACAAGCAACCTATTAAATGCGTTAGGTAACCGCTGAAAGATACCTCGTTTTTATCTCTTATAAATTAAACTCCTACCAGCGCAGATTTAGGAATGCTACACATGTATAATTTAGTAATGAATTTATTTTGCATACAACAACAAAAAATAATACATACATCAAGTATTAATAAGAAACACATAACAATAGAAATCTAATTGATTTTAGAATATCTCAAATGTAAGTAGTTACTATCTTAAGATGCAGTTAGTTTATAAACACTTCGAGTGAACAAGACAAATTTATACATCAATGATACTATAAACACTGAAATGAGGATACGGTTTTAATTAATATAGTGTATATGACATTATTATGTTAACCTGTCATTTTATTCCAGGTGATAACGGTTTAATAACTTACTCAATTCTGAATGGCAACATTGGCAATGTATTTAGAATTGACCCTGCAACAGGTCGCTTGTATCTAGCCACCACTCTAGACAGAGAATCAATCTCTACTTATAACCTCAGTATCCAGGCTACAGATGGTGCGATAACAGCAGATCAGATGACAAGTACTGCATTTGTCATGATTCAAATTCTTGATTTCAATGACAACAAACCTATTTTTACAAATGATATCTACACAACAAATATAGCAGAAACTGTTGCAATGGGTACTACAATTATTCAAGTTGCTGCGAGTGATGCAGATGAAGGTGTAAATGCCGTTATTGCATTTAGTATTATAAATGGAAATGATGATGCAATGTTTATGATTGACGGTACAACTGGTGAGATTGTGCGGGGAATTAATGCACTTGATTTTGAATCGGTCAGCTTGCATAGTCTTCTTGTTCTGGCTGCTAATCCAGATGGTCAACAATCAACTGGTAAATAAATGATAAATTGATGATTTTTAGTTTTTATGGAAAATTTCACTGATAATGTAAAGCCATTTTTGTACAAAAATATCAGAAAATATACACAAAGCCTGCAAAACTTTTATTTAGAAATAATAACATGGATCTCAAATTGTCTATATGCAATTTCTTCTTTTATTTTACAATCGTTGCTATTCTATCTAAATCTCATTTATCCATTTTTAGTCGCGTGGAAGCGACTCTATAGTTCACTATGTCGGTCGGTCGGTCTGTCTGTCTGTCTGTCTGTCGGTCTGTCTGTCGGTCTGTCTGTCTGTCTGTCGGTCCGGTATCACTATGCGTTTTATCGCTTTATGACCTTATCTTGATATCAGTTTAATCTAGCTAAGTCAATTTTTCACAGAATATTCCTTATGGCCAGGAATCGATGTGGTTATGTTTTCACGGTGCGCAATAAAAAATTACGCGGTCTACGCACGATTTAACGAAATCACGTTTGTAATCATATCTTAACAACCATGAATCACAATTAAATAAAATTTGGTACTCATAAATTTCAGGGCATAAATCATCATATGGCAATACAATTACGTGCGTAGCGCATGTAACGCATGCGTACGCGCGCTTAAAATTTTCAAAATTTTTTTTTCGATGAAATAAGAGTACGTTTCAGGCAATTTTAAGCGTTTACAAAATTGCCATGAGTGCGCAGATTTTTGCGCGCGCACTGCGCGTTAAATGTTATTGCGCACTCTTTTTACCCGATTTCTGTTTTCTTGACTTACTTTTCAACTCGAAATTACGTTATACGAGTACGTCAAAAGTGACAGGCTACGCACGTGTAAATTAAAAAAATATAAATGTTTTTAAACATTTCAACATTTTTAAACATGTTCAGTAATTTCGGTCAGTATAGTTCACTATGTCGGTCGGTCTGTCTGTCGGTCTGTCTGTCTGTCGGTCTGTTTGTCTGTCGGTCCGGTATCACTATGCATTGTAGCACGCGACTTAATGGCTGTTGGCCTTGTTTTTCTGAAACTTCCTTTTTGTACCTAATTAATTGTCAGGGTTACCATGCTGATACTGGCAATATTTTTAAAGCATCAGCCAATCAGTAGATACTTTATTGTCGTCAAGTACAAAAATATACACACATGAAGACTGTTTATGTAGAGCATCTTTTTATATGTTTGTCTTGTGAACAGGATTGTCACTTTTTAAGAAAGATATTGAATGAAATCCTGGGTAATTCGCCTAAATGTATAACAAAAAACATTTGTCTTTCATTGACACATATACAATGAGATATATAGATATAACAGTAAGTAAGCAAGAAATGTTTTTTTTGTCGTTTATTCCATTGTTTCTTATGGTTTTAATGTCTTAATTTATTTTAGCAACTGTCCGCATTACTGTCATTGATGTGAATGATGAAGTGCCACTGTTTACCCAAGAACTTTATCAACGACCTGATTTAAGTGAGAATGCTCAAGTGAATGATGTTGTGGTAGTGGTGTCTGCAACAGATTCAGATAGTGGTGATGCTGGTGTTGTCTCATACAGCATTGTCAATGGTAATTTATTACAAAATATACACATGAACAACTTGTAGTTTAAATAACAGATTGTTATAAACACTTAACTAGAAAGTGTATGTTATTTAATGGAAGGTGTGCAAATGTTTCTTTTTGTATTGCATTCCTTAATAGCCAAGGTGTTTTCACTTCTTAGGCATATTCCTATTTCAAAGATTGTGTATTTCTGCGCAACCATTCGTTACTATATAAAGCCTTTGATTTCTTAAAGCTGTTCTAATAATAAAGTTATGTTTATATTTGTATAATGATCAATAGTACTTTGTGGTCATTGCAGTGGACTGCAATGTCTTGAAGTAATATCTATTTTTTCATGTTGAAAGTTGTGTATTTTCACGTAGGCAACCAAATGGATATGTTTGGCCTGAACCCGACAAGTGGATCTTTATCATTAAGAAGAAGTCTTGACTATGAAACCAATCGCAATTATACACTGACAGTGGCAGCAACTGATCAGTCACCACCCAACAATGTTGGATATGCAAAAGTTGAGATTATGATTGTTAATGTGAATGATGAAGTACCACTGTTTGAGAACACAGTTTATACAGCTTATATTAGTGAAAATGTCATGATTGGACATTTAGTTATGCAGGTATGCAAGTGTAGTATCCTATTTCTGCAGTTATTCAGACACTTAAATCTCCTTCCTCTAAGTGGAAAAGGTGAAGGTGTTACTTAAGCTTTTCAGTGCACTTAATTATGTGATCAATAAAAGCTGAACCCAACCTAGTCAGTTCAAAATGGAACCAGCTTGCTAAAGCTTGGTTCCCACTAGAACGTAACACAAGGACGTAAACGCAACGCAAGCGTTTTAACCAATGACAAGCGAAGTTATAGACAGTTGGCAATCACAAGCGAATAAGCCATCGCTTGTGATTGGTCAATTCACTTGCGTTGCGTTACGTCCGTGTGTTGCGTTGCTAGTGGGAACCACGCTTTTTTATATAACTGCATGTTTTTTTAACTAGTATTTCATTAATTATACATTTTACCTGTCCCTTTAATTTAATTAAGGAACAGGAACTAGCCAACTAAGACATATATTTACTTACTAGAAGTTAATTTGTCATTTTTAATAAGTAGTTAAATGCTAACAGCATATAAAAATGTAACATACTATATATACAAATAACTATCTAGACCAAAAGTAATAATTGCTGAAATGCTTTTAACTGTTATAATTGTTTGCTTTTTATGTCTGTAGGTAACAGCAGTGGATGGGGATGGACAGACATCAGTTGTGTATAGCATTGATGCCAATAGTGATGCTAGAAACCTGTTTGAGATAAACCCTGCTACGGTACAATATTTACAATTTCTTGTTTAAAATGTCTATAACTTGATACTCTATGTACCATATTTGACTATTTTTACTAATGAATTTTGTTAACACTTTATAACACACTATTGTTTGTTTCATTAAAAAAAACACCATTTATTACCCACAAATAGGCTCAGACGACCCCAATTCGACCCCAATTCCATTGGATTCCTATAAATTAATTGTCATGTTTTCAGCCCCTATTGGTCTAACAACTCTACTAGTTAAATCAGTTACGTAAATCACCACAAGAGTGGCCCTATGTCCCAATTGGGCAAGAGATGTCTAGTTATTGTTTGATATAAGTTAATAATTTTTCATTTTTAATGCCAATACAAATAAGTAAGCCTACTTATTTCCTATCCTAAGTAATACGTATGTGTTTTTATTGCTTTTTAGGGTGAAATTACAACCATTGCCCTTCTTGACAGAGAAGCTAGTTCAGATATATCATTTACAATCTTTGCATCTGATGGTATAGAGAGAGGCTCAGCTTTATTTAAAGTAATACTTCTTGACGTTAATGATAATAAGCCTATGTTTGATGTTGGTTCCCAAACCGTTGCTGAAGTGATGGAGAATGGCCCAATTGGTAGTCTTGTTGTTTCCTTCATAGCAACAGACAAAGATCAAATTGGTCCAAATTCACAGGTTTGTTTCAATTTGTTATATCTGATTAATTATTAAAACACGGATTGACATTTGATTGGTTAATTTGTATCACATGCTATTGGTTATTTAGTTCTATGAGAAAGTTGTACTGGTTGTATTTAAATGGCCAGCTTTTTATTTACATTTTTTACTACGCAGTAGACTGATGATTAATGCACAATCAAAAACTAAACTAAACACTAAACAATAATACAGTATAGTACTTCATAAATTTATTACAATTATCTTTTGTTTGTAGATTTTGTATAATTTTGTAAGTGGGAATGAAGATGACTTTTTTAGTGTATCAGTTTTAACTAATGACTGGGTTCAAATTAATACAACATCTGAAATTGATAGAGAAACAAAATCAACCTTTTTACTGAATGTAAGTACTATATATCAGAATTTTAAATATAACACTATATCTATACATTTTTTAAAATGTTTATTTATTTAGTATATTTTAATTGATTTTCTTGATTTGCAGTACAGTATTAAATATTGTTTTCACCGACGCACAAGATAAGCGTGATAAAAATGTATTCAAATAAAACAAATAATGTTTATTAATATTTGTTTAGGTATCTGCTTCAGACAGAGGGATTCCTTCAATGCAAAATTTCTTATTGATAACAGTTTTAGTTCAGGATGTAAATGATAATGCTCCAGAGTTTACTGTCAAGGAATATATTACTGCTAGCATTCTTGAGGTATATATGGTTTTTTATATGGTATACAGCCACTCAGTTTTCATAGGCTTTACATTGTTTCTCCTAGTGGAGGCACTAGATTTTAAATGAAAAAAGAGCAACACTGATGTTTTCTTAACAGCCTTAAACCTGTAGTATGTGTGTAACTGACCAACAATACCAGACCATACATATTAGAAATTTATACTCTAAAGTATGTAGTAAATAAATGTAATATAGTGTAGTGTACTTATAATTTGTTTGATTTGCTTGAATAAGAAGGCAACCTTCTTGACTGAATAAACCTGTCCTTCCCTCTTCCTTGACTTTTGAGTCTCAACTAATTTAACATATTTTACGTCTATATAAACCTGTTCATTTTTTAATGTTTCTAAAATGTCTTTCTCATACGTTTCTTTATTCTTAAATTTCTTTTATAGAACTCTTTGGCCAATAAATTTGTGGTCCAGGTGCAAGCATCCGATGCCGATAGTGTTGGGAATGGTGACATTCGATATGATATCACTGAAGGAAATCCTGGTGTGTTTACTATAGATGCAGTTTCGGGTAACATCACAACAACTTATATCAACTTGGATCGAGAAGTTCAAGCATTGTATAATCTTACTGTTACTGCTACAGATCTTGGCAATCCACCAATGCAGGTTAGAGACTTATATTTTTATGTTTGAAAAAGACAAATCCGCAAATAATGCTGCGTTATTTAAGTGTTACATTGATGTACCTTTTCCAAGATTTTACATTGATGTCACATGGAATATATGTTTGACTTTTAGGCTTCAACTTATGTAATCATATCTATTTTGGATGACAATGATAATGCACCTGTATTTGAACCAGCCAGCCAATCAGTCACTATTGCTGAGGGTCCCTCATCTGTTGGGGTTGTGGTTGCTATGATGATGGCAAATGATCCAGATTTTGGAAGCAATGGAGATGTTGAATACTCAATCAATGAAGGGAACATTGACAATGTGTTTATTATTAACTCTACAACGGTAAGAAAAAATATATTCATTTTAGTACAGATATTGGATATTTTTAGAAATGATAGAAAACAACAACAAAATCATACAGCAACCTTACATAATCAATCAATCAATCGTTCCATTTTTAAAGCACCATTCCAATGAACATTGCTCCTAAGTACTGTCAACAAGAAAATGTGAGTTTTTAGAAGTGACTTAAAACTGTCCAAAGATTTTGATTACCTTATATGTAAAGGCAAATTGTTCCAGAGTCTAGGCCCAACGGTACTGAACCCTAGCTATGTTTTCTACTTGGAATGTCCAAGAGAATTTGATTGCTCGATCTCAGTTCTCTTTTCCTCACTTCAAAGGATAATAATTCAGAAAGGTATTTGGGAGCACTGCAAAACAGGCATCTGAAGAGCAGGATTCCACAGCTAATGCATGCAACTCTTTAAACAGTGATGTTACATGATCATGTTATGTTTTGGCACATTTCACCAAGCAAGCTGTCCAATTTTGGGACGTCTGTAGTTGCCTAACTTACATCCGATTTTATGAAAAAATAATAATTATGAACAATGTTGATTATTTTAGGGATTAATAAAAACAATAAAGGCTCTTGATAGAGAAATCACTGAACAGTATCTACTTATAGTCACAGCAAATGATCAAAGTGATAAAAACAGACAAACTGGCACGACAACTGTAAGTAAATAACATAAATAAAATAAATTACATTTGATAATCTTCCACTTGACATCTTCCATATTTTTTTCTCCAGGAGAAGATTTGATATTAGTAAATGCCTATATAAAATGTGATGGTTAAAAGGTTATCATTTTGATATACAACTTTTCATAATGTTTTTAGCTAACAGTGGAAGTAGACGACATCAATGATGTTTTCCCAACATTTCCCTCCTCATTTGTTGGTCCTATCGTCATTCCCGAAGGACGGTCTGGTGAATACCTGGGAACATACACTGCCCTAGATGCAGATCTTGGACTCGGTGGAAGCATTCTTTATTCATTAGGGAATGAATCATCAGGTAATTATGAATCAAAGAAAAGGATGTTAATAATTTATGCGACTGACTCACCACAACAAAAATTACTGAAAAATACAAAACAATATAAGGAAAACAAATGCCAAGGAAAGTCAGAAGCGAACTGAATCACTGCTCGAGGACGTGCCTAAAAATAATAACAATTTAAGATAAAAATCTAAAAAATATAATTACAAAGAAAAATTCAGGAAAAATAAGGAAAGAAAATGAATGTAAAATAAGTAGGTTTTTCTATATACTATTCCTATTCAAAGGTAATTTATTATTCCAAAACAGTTGTGATATTGGTTGGACAAAGATATAAATAATAAGCTGTCTTAATAGTTTTTAAGTAAACCTTCAACGAATTTGTAATTACTTGGACTTGGTGTTGATGAGGATACAAATTTATTTATTATAATGTAGTATAGTTAACCTAAAACAAAACAAAATATTTTTGCGACAACTAACAAATACAATCTATCTATATTTTTCAGATACATTCAGTATCAATACTATAACAGGAATACTATCAATAAAAGGAAATGTAGTTCTGGATTACGAGATGAAGAATGAATACAATATCACCATCTTGGCAGCAGACATGGGAAGCCCTTCACTAGTTGGCATGGTACATTCTTCTTTATAATTAATTATAGCATTTGAATTTTTAAATATTTCATGTGCCGTTTATTTAATTTAATTGCATTGTAATGTTCCAATCAATGGTTCTTTTACATATTTGTTTGTAATTATTTTGGAAATCTTGTGCGATGCCACTGAAGATTAATGTGGCCAACTGAAAACGAAAGTTAATCAATTTAATATATTTTAGATGATATTAAATGTTCAAGTAATGGATCAAAATGACAACAGTCCAGTGTTCATCAACCTTCCATATCAAGTCAGTGTTGCAGAAAATGTAAGTGTAGGTGCTAACATCTTTCAAGTTGAGGCATACGATATTGACAGTGAAGAATTTCAACCAATCAAATTGAGTATACTTGAGGGAAATACTAATGGTGCATTTATAATGGATGAGGTATAATTTTCAATTATTATAAATTAATAATTATATATTTATAAACAATATATGTAATTATTTTTATATTGAATATGAATGTTGAATATTTCTCAACCTTTTTTTAAATTTATGATGATACCTGTAGTTCACAAAATTCCAATATATATATTTGATAA
The DNA here is from genome assembly GCF_964355755.1 of Antedon mediterranea. Taxonomy (NCBI): domain Eukaryota; kingdom Metazoa; phylum Echinodermata; class Crinoidea; order Comatulida; family Antedonidae; genus Antedon; species Antedon mediterranea. The sequence continues at coordinate 8,501,891 of NC_092675.1, read as the reverse complement.
TTCAAAACAATATTAGAATAATACTAAATACAGGTTTATGTTTTGGAGCTGCTTCTGAAAATTCCAAATAAGCTGAGAAATGTCCCGTTTAGTTAAGTGAAATTCCCCATCCTATTTCAATTTACGGCCCAGTTTACAGACTTGAATATATTATTATTCAATCTTTTAGATGAGTGGAGAGTTATTTGTCAACAGAAGTTTGGATAGCGAGACTCAAAGTTTATATGAACTTGTGATTACTGCTACAGATAACTTTAACAACCTTGGAGACAGTAGAACGGTAAATATACAGTTATTCTTGATTACTATAACATATAGGTTCTCTCAAATATGTTTTCCGTACATTGACACATCATCTCTTTCATTAAACATTTATGTTTAATTCCTAATGTTTAATTTCAGACAACTACAACAGTAACAATCACAGTATTGGACATAAATGAGTTACCACTTGAGTTTTCAACATTACTTTATTATGGGCAAGTACAAGAGGGCCAGCCAAGTGGTACATTAATTGAAATGGTAAGTACTAAAATATATCGGTTTATTATGATAATTTCTAGACAAAATGTGCAGTATTAACATTTCAAAAGTTGGAATACAATTTGTATTCAGTTTCTATATCTAAACCAAATTTATGTTTTTAAAATAGCTTACAGCAATCAATGCCTTAGATGGAGATACAGGTTCAAGTAATGATATTACTTATGCTTTACTGGGTCGAGGCTCCTCATTTTTCACTATTGATCAAAAAACAGGTAATGGTGTTGTTAAAATCTTTATTTAGTTTTAAAATAATCGTCAGCTTTTTTAGAGATTAAAGTTTGGAATATTGTTACACCACTACAATACAAATATTTAGATTTACTGAAATATGCAGTGATTTGCGATTGATGGGTTTTATTATTGTTTCATTGATTAATCTTTTCAGGTATAATTACAACTTCCTCTGTGTTGGATTATGAAGAAGATGCATCTTTCTATTTTAATGTACAGGCAATACAAAGTGGAGGTGATATAGCTTATGCTACTATCAATATAACGGTTACCAATGTAAATGATGAAGTTCCAGTATTCTCTCAAGATGTTCTTAATGTAACTATTGCTGAAAATGCCATTCAAGGTAAAATGATTTTATCGATAAAATATTTACTCTTTCTCTGATTACTGAGATGTTTTCGATTATTATTTATACTGTTGTTACAAATTTTTTATTTTTTAACTCAGTAATTTATTGCCATACTATATTTTATGAACATAGTTTATTTCCTCACTATTTTCTTACTCTTCTTAAATAGATTGTTACATATTATTATCTAAGTTATTTAAGATAAAATATGTTATCTTTTCTATATTGAAAATCTTGTTATGAAGTACAATAGGCCAGTTGATTGGCTGTAAGTTCTGTGGTCCATCACTAAATGTATATTGATTTTATTCAAATAATTTCATTTCTAATTTATAAAAAACTCAGAACATTGAACTCTCTCATTTCAGGTTCTAATTAAATAAGCTTTTAAGTATATATTTTATTTTAGGTACAAATGTTATTCAGCTTTTTGCAAGCGATCCTGACGGTTACTCTCTGACCTTCAAACTTGACAGTGGTGCATTGGATAAGTTCACTATTGATTCAAATGGTATCATTAAGGTAAGGTATTTTTCTTTAGTTTTGTAAGCAGATTTCCACACAATTCAAAGAATAAAAGTGAAATCACCTACCTCAGCTCAGATAAAGTAAATGAGGGTAATAGTAGTTTTACCTTAGTAGGGGCGTGAATCCAAACACTCGTCTCCAAAAATGAACTTCCATTGCAAAACCAGTCATAACATTCATTCTTTGTGGCGAAAGTACAAAATAGGTGGCGATGTTGTATTTCAAAAGCAATACAGTAGTATAAAAAAAATATTTTGCAAACGCGAAAAGATTTTTTTTTGTACACGAAACAAAGTTCTATTAAACGATCATTTAATAGTGAGTACTATTGCACACCATGTCACCCACAATTGTCCAATGACAAGAATTTATTTAGGCGTTATATAATATTGTTTACTACATATGTATTTTACAAATCATTCAATTTTGTTAGGTTGCCAATCCTCTTGACTTTGAACAACAACAAATTTACAATCTGATTGTTTCGGCTTCGGATATTGGGGTTTCACCTCAAACAGGATACACAATGGTTAACCTCTATGTACTGGACGTCAATGACAGTCCTCCAAGATTTACATCTGTTATTAGTAATTACGTCATCCAGGAAAACTCAGCGGCCCAGATGTTGATTGGTACTGTCTATGCTGAGGATGATGATACAAACTCAAACATCTCCTACTCAATTGTGTCTATAACTGCATTTGATGGTAACAGTAACTTAATATCGGATACAAGTATGTTTCAGGATTTTGTACATCTAGAATCTCTTACAGGTGATATTTACACAAATGAGGGTATAGATCGCGAGATTGCTGTACGCTTGGAAATAACTGTGGAAGCCGAGGACCTAGAAACTCTTATTGTTCCTAGTACTTCTGACCCTAACGGTAATAACTACTATTTCATTTTTACTTTCTCTTTGTAAAAAATAGTGTATTTAAGTTTGTCTACAAAACTACAGTCGGTTGGTTTATATAGCTTGTTCATGCTCAGTTATTATTTTTAATTAATTTATTTACCATATTGATGTTTAATTTTCAGCTGTTGTGCGTATTGAAATCAGTGATGAAAATGATAATGCACCAATGTTTGCCAGCCCCATTGTAACTGAGAGTGTTACAGAGGGTCCTCCAGTTGGTAATGTCATCCTGAACATTATGGCCTATGATCCTGATGCTGATATAAATGGTCAAGTTATGTACACTTTGTTAAACACCACAGATATCATAATAATTGACAACACAACTGGTCAAGTAACTCTTAACCAAGAATTAGACAGAGAATCAACTGAGAAATTAGTCTTTTTGATTCAAGCATCAGATGGTGGTGTTCCAACCCTACTTGGAATGCTACAGTTTGATCTGTTGATTCTTGACATCAATGACAACAATCCAGTGTTTAATGAGACAGAATATCATGTTAGAATTTCTGAGAATGTAATTGTCAGTACCCCTGTTTTACAAGTGAAAGCTGATGATATTGATGAAGGAAACTTTGGAATGGTTGAATATAGCTTGTCCGGAGGTCAAGGCAAATTTAGCATTGATAAAATGACTGTATGTACCTTCTTTTTATTCAGCCATTGTATCTTTGTTTATATTATTTTAAATAAGAAAGTTATTTTTACATTTTAACCCTTTGAAGACACAAAGTTTCTTCCCCAAGTGACTGAGGCTAAATAAGGTATTGTTAATAGGTTTTGGAAAAATTCAAAATACATTTTCATGACTGTAACTTTCTGTAATTGTTGGTTTTATTGTTATGTGAAATGTTTTGGCCTTCTGAAATTTTTTTTTTTACCTAGGTCAAAGGTCAAATGGAGTGACCCCAAAAAGTCAACCCGTACATAAACGGGCCTCGCGTCCTGAGACAGTAAATTACCCTATATGGGATATGGGCCACGTCTTCAAAGGGTTAATTTTATTGAAATTAATGAAATTAAAACCACTTTTAGTTTAGCTTTTAGTGGCACAATATATATAGTTTTAAATTCCAATCTGATCAACAGTTAACCTTATATCTCCATGAGTTAACCATCAACTATTATGCCTTTTCACTCACACTTTTTTAAATATTTTCTTGACAGGGTCAAATAATTGTTTCAGCTCCATTAGATAGGGAGAATGAAGCTGTGTATACTCTCACTGTGACAGCAAGAGATAATCCATCTGGTTCAGCCAATAACAGACGAGAGAGTTCAACACAGGTATGAAATAATCCGTCTGCACTATAATCTAATCAAAAGCAAATCGTTTTGACTCAAACTCTGTCTCAGATATGTACCCTACCTGTCTCAGATATGTACCCTATCTGTCTCAGATATGTACCCAACCTGTCTCAGATGATATGTACCCTACCAACCCTGCCACATACTTGAATCGGTAAAAACCCTTTTACATGTCCTGCTGTTTAGTGGCAAAATAAGGGAGAATCTCAGACTGTATCAATAAAATATAGATCAGGAGAACTGCATCAATCAAGTTTTGACCACAGTAGTATGGCAGGTAAATAAATAATGGACTCTGGAAATATCAGTTTAATTTTGTCTCCCATTTTTTTGGGCATAATTAATGTGTCAAAATATAATAGTAATGTTAATAACATAAATGTTGTACCAGATACTTTCATTTTTTAATTTTCTCAATTTTCTAACATGTTTCTTTTTCATGTCATGTCTTCCCAAAGGTTATTGTTACTGTAGATGATGTCAATGAGTTTCCACCACTGCCATCAATGGACCACTATATATTTGATATCCAGGAAAACTTACCTGCTTCTACTCGTATTGGTCACATAGAAGCAATTGATCCAGATGATTCTCAAAGCCAATTGACATTTTCAATAATAGATACAACATATCAAGGTGATAATTTACTATATAACATTAGTAATTATAATATTAATAGAAATCTGTTAAAGGACAACTTTATAGTAAATTGCTATATGTGTCTTTCTTCAAATAACAACTAAACATTTTGGCAAAGCCTAAATACAGGCCAAATTAACAACAGTGAAAACTTATGAGGTTTTGTTAAGCACACTTGACACCACAGCAATTTACGGCGATGACTGTACGGCAAGCACACACAGTGAAATCGTAAATCTCGCAATTGTTCTGAAATCATATGTACATCACTAATACGTTTTCAAAATATGGTTCTCGATAAAGTAGTCCTTTAAGCCGCTTCAGAATATTTCATTTTCTGTATATATATCTAATATATAACACTAATAATGTAGAGATGTGGGACGGTGGGCATGCATGAACTATATCAGAAACTGTTGGATTCCTTTTTCTATAGTCAAATAATATGTTTACATAGTAATGATTTGTACATATACTTGCTTAATTACCATAAACAATTTTTTAATACAACAAGGAATTCCTTTTTTTTCTGTTTTACAGATTTTCAATCTTTATTAAGAATCAACTCATCTACTGGAGAATTATTCACACTTGTTTCGTTGGATAGAGAGTCATTAATCTATCCAAGTAGCATAACATTGACAGTTAATGTAAGGAAATGTATTACAATATGAAATTGTACACCTATGACAAATCATGAACATGATCTTAACCATAAATAAACAGGTTTTTAAGCTTTAAACCTAAACTTACTACTAAAAAGATGACCGTATGTATGTAACTATTCCATCACCACTTGATAGTTTGATTTAGTTTGCTTTTGGGAATCCTGTCTCTCTCTATTGTTATTGTTTTCGGAGACAAAATAAATGAAATCATGATATTGAATAACATGATAGCATTCCACACGTATAATTAAAAATTTTTTTTTTTTTAAAGATTTCTGATAATGGTGTACCACAGATGTCTTCACAAGCTCTTGTTGATGTTATCATAAGTGATGTCAATGACAATAACCCAACATTTTCTTTATCTGTTTATTATGCAAATATTTCTGAAGATTCTTCAATTGACAATGTGGTAATTATTATTTTTACAATTGTAAAATCATGAAATATGATAAAGAGTAATACATGCATAGAAACACGTTTTAGAGATACATTATTGATATAACTATTGTAGTGACCCTGCATTTGTTTTTGTTTTAGGTTGCTCGAGTTACAGCAATAGATGCTGATCAAAATAGTGAGCTTTCCTACAGTATAACGTCTGGAAACATCAATGGTACTTTTAAAATACTCTGTAAGTTTGCAATCAATTTATTTTACAGTCTTATCTATTTCTATATGTTTGATTTGACAAAATCCATTTTAATTAAAACAATATGTACATTAACTAAGATTTCAGGTCAAAACTAAAAATGTCAATATAAGGATGGGATTGGATAAACTAGGCTACTTATATTAAACAAAATTCAGGTACTCAAGTCGACCCTAAACCATCTCGGCCCCGCGTCAAGTTGGGTCAACAGCAACTCGGGCCCATACTTCCTTCCATACAGTGAATCACAAACAAAGGGTTAGGTTCAGATAAATGATAAGTGTCAGCGTCGGGTATTAAAAGTGACATTTCAGTTAAATAAATAAACTAGAAAAAAATTTGTTTTAATAATTGTAAATCATTTGCAAATGTAAGTCACGCTGAATTGTTTTTCAACACCTGCAATTCTACTTGCTGACACCAACCAAAACAGAATTTATGGTATAGTTTGGTGGTGTTAAGCTTTAATGCTCTTCCTTATTTTATTTTTTCCATAATGTTATGTCTACAGTTTTTGCCGATATACAAACTACATTGTATAAAACAAAAAACTTGTTATTTCACAGCTGACAGTGGTTTCGTCATAACAGCAAAAAATCTTGATTTTGAGTCAATAAGAGCATTTAGCCTACATATTGAAGCAGATGATGGTGGTGGACGTGTTGGTTCTACTATACTTGACATCAGTGTACAAGATGTCAATGATCATTCACCAGTTTTTCTAAATGCTCCATATGCGTTTTTTGTTGCAGAAAATGTTACAATAGGTATGAAGTTATTCTTATCATTATAGCACATTTACATAGTAAATACTTAGTGTCATACTTATCATATTATAGGTCATTTTAAATGAGGTTTACATGAATAAATTATTTCAAAAAATAATTAGTGTTTTAAACTTTCATATTTGATATATAAAAATCGATAGTATTTCTTTAAAAATGTATTTCTAATAGGTCATGAAGTTGGAAAGTGCAGTGCAGTTGACAGTGATGCAGGAACTGATTCATCACAAGTGCTTTACAGCATCATTGGAGGGAGTAAAGGGGAGTTTGTTATTGACACATTATCAGGCATATTGCAGACTATAGCATTGCTTGACAGAGAATCTGTTGCACAATACAACCTCATCATTGAAGCCAGCAACAAAGATGGATTGGCAAAGACAACTCAAGTAATTAACTAAGATCTGATTTGTTTGGGTGGTGTTTCTCCAATAAAATGGTTTAAGAGGAAGTTTACACTTTTTAAATATGGTTTTTGAAATAATATTAATATGATCATATATATTAGGTTTGAAACATTTTTATAACCATTCTTTACTCATGGCAGATATTAAAAATACTTCTTTCAGGTCACAATAACTATTGAAGATATTAATGATGTTGTACCTCATTTTGAGACTCTTTCTCAATCAACTTACCAGCTTTTGGAAAGTGCTAGTGTAGGCTCTTTTGTTGTCACAGTAGCTGCTAATGATGAGGATGCGGGAGCCAATGGAGAGGTTGCATATAGCATTATCGATGGAAATATTGGCGGTAAACACAATATTATAACTATAACCATTCTGGAATATGTTCACTAGTACAAATACAATTCTTTTATGTAAAGATAATCTTACAAACCAATAATATTTTGATCACTCCTTTTAATCCTGTTAGCCTGTTGGTCAATAGAATGAAGTCCTCTCTGCGCAATATCTTCATGTTTTACCTACAATAAACAATTTCCATTTCTCAGCCACTACTTCTTGACACATGCATTTGTTAGATTTGTGCTAAATTTTAAAACTTCTGAACATAACACCAGCTGAATAGTGTTATATTGCAATTCAGCATCATATTTTATAATGTTCTCACCTAATCCACAACCATCGTAGGGTTGAGGTTATGGACTCCTCAAAAACAGACTGTAGTGTTATTTTTGCTTATTAATTATTGTCATTAATTCTTTAAAATAACTGTTTATATTTTTAGATGTATTCATTATTGATCAACAGTCAGGTACTATTTCAACTGGTAAATTACTATATGAGCAAAATCCACAGATATTCAACTTTCAACTAGTAGTGAAGGCAATGGATGGAGGTAACAATCCATTATCAAGTACAATCATAGTTGATGTCAAAATCACTGATGAGAATAATCATAAACCAGTGTTTGTGTACCCAGTGGCTGGACAGAGGCTAACCATTCCTGAGGTAAATTTGAAATTTAGATTGTGTCTATTATGTTAAAGGCTGCTGTTTATTTTCACCTTATATCTTGATTTCAAGGAACACATACACATGTGAAATGGTACATCATTCGATGGTGCATCCTTAAAATTAAAATAAGCGCTAAAAGAATAAAAAAATCATAATTAACTTACTATCCATCAAAGTGACTATCTTACATAGTAAAAAGTTTTTTTTAAAGATGTATTGTCCCCCAAAAACATGAAAAATAAAGATTAATAAAATCAGTCTTTAAATAGATTATTTTGTAATTTTAATCAAGTTAATCACTTTCGTAGAAAAAAAATTATGTTTTTACCTATAAAATGACAAAATAAATGGGTAAATTCATTCAAAAACCCATTGGTTGATGGCAGCCAATTTGACGATTTTTGCTTTAAAATAAATTTGTTTAGGTAAATACATTTTTTTTTTATCCAATTTTTTCTCAAGGTGGATAACTATTAGGTGACATTAAAATGGCATATTCAGAATTATTTTTTCAAGGGGACAATACATCTTTAAACAACTAATGCCATACAACTACAAAGTACAGTGTTATAATTGCTAATCAATTAATAAAGTTTGTTAGTAGAAGCTCTTAGATGGGCTGCTAGTATATGTTTTTAATACAGAGCATTGCCTTTCAACCTCATTTGTGCATTACAAAAAAAATACATATCACAAAATTTGAAAAAGAAAATATTAGTATTTGTGTTACATTTTGTTTGTCTAATAAAGTTTTATTATAAACATCTTTAATTATGTTTGAATAATTAAATTGATTGTACAGAATGTGGAAGCCAGATACTTGATCGCGACAGTATTAGCTACAGATGGAGATGATGGCAGTAGCAGCATCATCACATATGGATTTGATGATTCACGTATGCAAGATCGTGAAATACTTGAGAAGTTTATAATCGACCCCAACAATGGTACTTTACTAAGCAACACTACCTTTGACAGGGAAGAACAAGCAATATACACGGTAAGAAAACCATATATATGCTATAACAAGGCCACAGCCATTAAGTCGCGTGCTACAATGCATAGTGATACCGGACCGACAGACAAACAGACTGACAGACAGACAGACAGACCGACAGACAGACGGACCGACCGACATAGTGAACTATACTGACCGAAATTACTGAACATGTTTAAAAATGTTGAAATGTTTAAAAACATTTATATTTTTTTAATTTACACGTGCGTAGCCTGTCACATTTGACGTGCTCGTATAACGTAGTTTCGAGTTGAAAATTAAGTCAAGAAAACAGAAATCGGGCAAAAAGTGTGCGCAATAACATTTAACGCGCAGTGCGCGCGCAAAATTCTGCGCACTCATGGCAATTTTGTAAACGCTTAAAATTGCCTGAAACGTACTCTTATTTCATCGAAAAAAAATTTTGAAAATTTTAAGCGCGCGTACGCATGCGTTACATGCGCTACGCACGTAATTGTATTGCCATATGATAATTTATGCCCTGAAATTTATGAGTACCAAATTTTATTTAATTGTGATTCATGGTTGTTAAGATATGATTACAAACGTGATTTCGTTAAATCGTGCGTAGACCGCGTAATTTTTTATTGCGCACCGTGAAAACATAACCACATCGATTCCTGGCCATAAGGAATATTCTGTGAAAAATTGACTTAGCTAGATTAAACTGATATCAAGATAAGGTCATAAAGCGACAAAACGCATAGTGATACCAGACCGACAGACAGACAGACAGACCGACAGACAGACCGACAGACAGACCGACAGACAGACAGACAGACAGACAGACAGACAGACCGACCGACCGACATAGTGAACTATAGAGTCGCTTCCACGCGACTAAAAACTTATAGGCAATTTCTGAGCAAAGATCCCTGATCTTTGACTGCAAACAGCCACAGCCAAATCTTAAACCTAAAATCCTAAAGAAATACATTTTTATCTAAATGTTTACAGAATCAAAGCATTAATTCAGTATTATACATTTTTAGTTGATATTAACTGCAAAAGACAATGGTGTACCTAGACAAACCACCCAGCAGGAAATTATTATAGAGATATCTGATGTAGATGACAATGAACCAGGATTTGCTAGAGAAGACCCTGCCGTTTACCCTGTACAATCACTGTCAGTCCAAGAAGGGGCTAGTGATGGAACTTACGTTGGTACCATCATGGCAGCTGTAGATCCAGATGAAGGATCAAATTTTTACTACTTCATTGTTGGTAGGATTTATATTATTGTCTTATTGTTAATTTAATATTCAACAAACAGAAATGAAACACATATACAGTATTATTCGAGTAAAATGTAGTGGTATGTTTTTTTATAAGCAAAATAAGGTTAGTTAAATCAGTTCTCTGGGAAAGCAAATTGCATGACATTATTTTAATTAAAAAATCAGTGTGTAAGTCGGTAGGTGATTGTCAGTGTTCCAGTCATTTTGAATTGTGTTTTGTTGTTGTTAACATTATCTTTTAAAGAGGCAAATTATGTGTGCTGCACTCTAGAGGGCTTAGTGGGTAGCACACATTCAAGTCAATGGTGATTGCACATTGAATACATACTGTATTACTGTCTTTGTTACACTATCACTAGCAAACTCTGCTCAGTTGATTCGGATCCAACTGAATTCTGTCCGGTGATATATATTTGTATATACTGGTAGTGTAGATTGATACAAGCAGCGTTTATCTTTTGTGTAAATTAGAATGGCTACTGAGTTTACATTATCAGTATTTTTGTTAGTAAAATTGCCAAATGTTACTTTTTGCAGATGGTAATGACCCTGTGACATTCAGCTTAAACAAAGAGTCTGGTGAATTGTTCTTGATTGGAAGTGTAGATCGTGAAGCTACATTATCAATCACTCTTCTCATCAAGGTGTCTAGTGATCCAAACTACACAGTGACATCACAAAGGAAAAGAAGGTCAACATTTAACTTACAAACTGACCTTTCTTTGTTACAAGTCATTGTCAACTTGGAGGATGTCAATGACAATGGCCCTGTGTTTGCAAAAGATGAATATATTGCAGGTATGCACTCGATTCTGAAAACAATAAATAAAAATAATCATAACCAAATTCACGTAGTTGTCTTTGGAATCTTCAAAAAAACAAATAATGTTAGAAAGTGTTGAAAATTATCATAAAAACCTACAAATTACTGTTCACAAGTTTTAGATAAAATAGGTTAAAATAAGCTATATTTGGTAAACATCACACCCAAAAAAATATATTTAATCCAAACCAACAGGTTTTGCCTGACAATTTACAAAATTTAGCTAGACTTGATATAATTCTGGAATCCTATTTTTAGTACTATTGAAAATAAAGTAAAAATAAGAGTTTGTAGACAGTGAACCATTTGCCACTTTTTCCACTGTCTTTTTTTTCAGGAGCTCTTTAGCTCTGTCTAGACTATCAAACTTGTTTGGCAACAAAAGTGTGATATGCCCAAATATGGTAAAGATATGACATCATCAAGTTTATATATGGTCACATCACATTTTGTTGTCGCATAAAGTTTGATAGTGTAAACAAGGCTTTAGGTTGATCATTTTAAATTATGTAAATTTATTATGTTTTAAAGGAATTGCTGCAGAGGCTGATATTCGTACTGAGGTTTATCAAATGAATGCTGAAGATCCTGATAGTGATAAACACACATCAACTGAATACGCCATTTTAGCTACCGCTAGCAATAAGAACAATGCGCAAGCCGAGGCAGATGGAACATTCATTATCTACTTAGACACGGGACTGGTTACCCTGAACAAGCAAGTTAATCAAGATGCTTATGACTATTTTGATCTTACTGTGAGGGCGATAGACACCGTATCTGGCATAAGTTCTTTGGCAATTTTGAAGGTAATTGTTTTTTACTTATTTTTATGTCGTTTTTAGTTTAGAGATAAGTCTCCCAGAGAGGCCAGATATCCCTATTGGCTAATTAAGCAGCCTCCCCCTAAACAAACCAAACAAATTACAACAACAAAATTCACTTAAGTTGTTTGTAGTATTATATTGCAAAAGGTTATTGATGATGAAATAGTTTTTGAGTCGTCAACAGATTGCGGTTCCAAAGTGAGATAAGAGGACATTATAATGATTTAAATGCCTGTAAACAAACAGAATATTACAGGTATCTCTGAGTGCCAGTCGACATTTAGGTTGAACCGAAATATCAGAAAGAATTAAGTGAATAAAACCTAACAAGAATTTAAATAAAATGTTTTTAAAAATTGGTACACTTGACTGAAGATATTTTCAAATATTCAACATATTTTTAGATATATGTGCTTGACCCTAATCAGCGTGTCGTGATTGTTATAAATGCACCAATTGAAGAAGTTAAAGCCAAAGAGGAACAACTCATTGAGTAAGTTAGTTTAGAATAATGGTTATTACCAAATATATTAAAGGAAGGGGTAATTCAAAGCCAAATACTGATTATGAGTATTAGGGCATTGATTGCGTGCAAGAGTATTTCTGAAAATCATATCTTGATTATTATAAGAATATTATTTATATAAATTTAACATGCTTGGTAATTTTACAATAGGTATTGTTTCAAAATGATTCTTGTATCTCAACATAAAGCAACTAAAATTCATAAATGTTTATAGATTGTTGAGCAATATCACACAAGGGATAGTATTTATTGATGACATTCTCCTGTACACTACCGAGGATGGTAAAGTCGCTCAAGATATGACATCCGTTAGCATTAACGTTATTGATCCAGAAACAAACCAAGTTATGCCTGCTGATCTCATTATAAGCAGAATCGATCAAAATTCTGATTTGATCAATGCGCTGTTTGGAATTGCTGAAGTTTATGTAAGTTGAGAATTGAAAAAGTATAGTAGAATCCATTGAAAGACTAAGAGCAGTATCATATTTTCCATTTTTTGTTAAATATATGGCACTGGTAGAAATCACCACTCTAACGTTTTACATCCACTTTTGTCAATATAAAAATGTATATTTAATTAATACACTGTTTGTTATTGTATAGCCTCTGGTTACAAACTCAGGAGGAGAGGATTGGGCTCTAATGGAGATAGCACTGATTGCTATTGCAATTCTCATCTTTATAGGCACACTTGCTTTTTGTATTATAATCTGTTTCTTGCAGAAAAAGTAAGTCAACAATGTTTATTTTTTATTATTTTTAATGTTTAATTGAATGCTATTTAATTGATCATGCAAACACAGAATTGCCTCTTGAAATCAATTAGACAAAATGGAAAATACAATGAAATATAATATATATTTTTTGTACAATGTTGTTTTTTACATTTTAAACATAATGAATGTATAAAATAAAAATTAACTCAAGTCATTGGTGGCTATTCAGTGATTGAAATTGGATTGATGCAAATTGTGGGACCACAACCCAAAAGTAATAATATTATCCAATCTGCAGACAGTAATGTTTCGATCAGCTCATGTTTTGAAATGATATGTACCGCAAAACTGGCACAATATTTAAAGTAAAACATAGCTGGCCACACTCATCAGGTGAAATATAAAGCATGCTGTCATATATGGCCAGCTATGCAAAATGCGAAACAATGTTGTAGTGAGTGAATATAACAATGAAGTAACCAAGTTTTGCTGATATTTTATTGATGCTCTATGGTATCGAGCACTTATCCCAACGGTCTGATATAACTACTAGGATATATATATATATATATATATTAATGAATACATTTATCAACGTAAATCATATATTTTATAACAGCAGCAGAAAAAAACTAAGTATGCGTGATGGTGTTAGCTATGGAAACTCTCAGAATCTAATGGACCCATATGATTTCCAAGGGTAAGAACAGTTTTCACTTTAAACAATTGCATTTAAGCACATTCACTGGCAACAATAAAAACAATCTATGAAGAATGGACAGCAATATATACATCATATTGTTGATATGATTTTGTATTATTAATTTTATATTGTATTTTTAAAGTGGTTTTTGTAATTAATAGCAAAAGAATAAATCATAATCCAAATTAAACATTCTAAAACATTTGTATACTTTGCAACTAACTCATTTGCACCGTTTTCTTTTTCTTACCAATGCCTACCGTAAAATAAAAAACAGAAACCCAATTTTTGAAGGAAATGGGTCTCTAATGTATATGTCGGAAACAATTTTATAACCCCTAAGGTTTGTCTGCTGATCCCAACATCAACTTGCTCGTGTGTGCATGTAAGACTGTACTTTTATTCCTTTAGAATGTTTACATTGGTTTTTGAATTGTCATCCTTCCCTGCATGCATTTTCTTATGTTTCATTTTTATAAAAATGTTTTTATCTCTATGATTAATTTGATGACACAGCAATAATTAAAGATGTATTGTTCCCCAAAAACATGAAAAATGAAGATTAAATGAGATTTTTTGTTTTCACTTATAAAAAGACAAAGCAAATGGTTAAATTCAACCAAAAAACCATTGAGTGGCAACCAATTTGACTTTTGCTTTAAATTACAGCTTAATTATTTTATTAAAATTACAGATAAATCTTCTTTTTTTTCGATCCAATTTTTTGTCGAAGTAAATAACTATTATGGAACATCATAGTGGCATATTCATGTTATACAAATAACAAATGCAATAGAGCAAATAATTTCATGAGGTGAAAGATAAAAAATTATATTTCCTAAGGTGTATATGACATTTCATCTTTCAACTCATAAAATTATTTTCCCTATTGCACGAATATAAAACATTCATCAAATTACTATTATCTACTTAGGTGTGTTATAATAAACACATTATAAGCAACTACAAACTTGATGTTTAGTTTATAAACGGTTCGCAGTTTTTAAATAGGCAATTAAATGCATTTTGTTATCACCCATATTTATTTTTCAGTTACTTCATTTTAAATTGCATGCATTATTTTTAACATGTATTACTTGTAGGTGTCTCCTACAATGGAGCTCATTTATTTTTTTCTGTTTGGAGCTTAACTTTTTTATATAATTTTGACACATTTTTTACTATGGTGCTACACTGTAATAATTGGAATGTTCTGAATCCAATGAATGTTTCAATATTTACAGTATTTACAGTACCATCTAAAGCAACTGATGATGATGATGGGTTTTGAATAAGATGCATTTTTCTTCTATTTATTGGCTTTCACTTGTGTGTTTTATTTATTCCTTAGATTTACTCATCAACATGTCATTAAATGTACTAAATATGTTATTAGTAAACTTATTATTATACTTATTGTAATTAAATTCTATTTTGTAGTAATAATCCAATGTGGCTTGATAGAGAAGACAGTATGAGTGATTGGCCGGACAGTATATCTTTGATTGATAGTCGTCAAGTACCATATAGGGTAAGTAATATTATTCATCATTATTTTATCCAGAAATGACCATAGAGGTTTCACAACATTAGGTGCTTTATAAATCCAGGATATCATTATTATCATCATCATCACCATCATCATTTTGATTCTTTGTAGTAATTAGAGAAATCAAACGCTAACAATATCTCTAATCTGCCACATAGTCCATTCACAGTGGGATAAATAAATAATTGACCAATTCATAGCTTAGAAAGTATAAAGACGGATTTTATATATTTACAATCAATTTAATAACAACTTTAAACTTGTTATGATTAATGTCATATAAATGTGCACCATATAAGTGGTAATGTGGTCTTTTGTGCCGACTGAGTGGAAGTCCGCTAATATAATCCCTATTCCTAAAGTCAACTCCCCAAACATATTGAATCAGATCTAAGACCAATCTCACTGACATCAGTAAGTGGGAAGTTAATCGGAAGACTAGTTCTCGATGAAATCTATGATAAGATATGATGCATGAAAGGTCTTTCTATGATTGATAACCTTGTATCTATGATGTGTGATCTGTTTTCCAACACCGACCAAGGAGATGAGACGATGAAAAAGCGTTTGGCCTTGTAGATCATCAAATTCTAATTGACAAATTAATCCAAATAGAAGTTAGCAATGTTTTAATCCAATGGATTAAATCTTTTTTGATTGAAGATTGCAAAGGGTGAATATAGGAAAATGTCTTTTATCATAGCTCACCCTGAATGGCGGAGTCTCGCAGGGTTCGTGGCTCGGCCCTGTTCTATTCATTGTCTTCATCAAAGACTTACCAACTAATCACAATTACAATTAACAACATACATGGATGATACCACCGTTTCTAAAAGGATCACAAAGCAACAACCTAGCGAGTTCCAAACTGTGACGGATGATCGACTGTCAAGAGTATGAAAATTAATAAAAAGAAACTACAGATATGATTGTCTGTTGCAAGCGCAATAAATTCTTATTAATGTTATAAAAAATGAATTGATCAAATTAATAATTCTACATTGTTTTATATTTTCTTATTTTTTGTTAGGATGGACCAATGGACTTTTTCTCTAGTACAAACACATTTGATTCCAACCACAGAGCCAAGAATGGCACAATCCAACAGGCCTTGCCACCACCTCCTCCTCCTCCAACAGGACAATCCTCAAGCAACAACAGTGAGGTCAGTTCAATTGAGCTGTTAAAACGAGAGTTAGTTGCCTGTGGGGCATCACAAGAACCTCGTGCTATTCCGATTCATGAATCTGGTCTTGAGGATAGCCACAATGGAATATTGACATCACAGAGGGTAATGGAAATTAACCAGATACTAGATGATTTAACATCACCAGATTCACAAACTGCTCTATCAGCAGCTGCATATCGATCAGAACTTGAATATGATAATCAGTTAAGCACAATTGCCGAGGAAGAGGCATCAATGATCTCATCATTGACGGATGGCTCATCGTTAGAAAATCGGCTACAAAGTTATGACCTTTATGCAACTTTAAAAAAACCAGCCACCATCCAAGAGGTAACAGAATGTGGAGATGTTTCTTCAGATTCAACATCCTCATCAACACAAGCTACAGTGTTAAGTGTGACAACATATAAATTACAAGATGTTCAAAATGGTGAACAAGTTACAAATGGCCATATAACAGAATTAGAGTCTGACTCAGATTCAGAAAATGGTTGTAAAAAACACACATATACTATCAATGAATCTGCTGATGGGTCTAGTGACGATGACGAATCATCCACACATGAATCTGATAAAAACTCTGATATCTCCACAACAACTGCAAAAGCAAAAACATATATATATACCATAAATGGAAATGACGAATCGGATGAGGACTCTGAGGAGGCCAATAAAAGACTTCGTATTGATATGGGTGGCGAAGTCGCCCTTAGCGATGACTCTTCAGTTGAACTGATGCAGGAGATTTCTGACTACAATGCTAACAGTGGGTATACCAACTTAGCATTTCATGAAGAAGAAACCCACCTTTAAAAATAAATGAGGAAATTACATGGATTGTTTCATTCATATTTTTGTAATTGTTTCTACTTAAGTGTTCATTTTTTATACAACTTTTAAAACATTTGTTTATAACTTCTTTAAATCATAATAGTTTGTAATTTTTCTATTAATTTTTTTAGAATCTATTTTTCATATATATATAAAAATGTATTTTCAGCCATAAAGCAGAATTAAAGAATCCTGTAATTGGGGATATGCAATATGCCATGTAAGGTTTAACATGTTACACTGAAAACAGGGGATTAATTGCTTATTGAAAGAATCTTGCAAATAGTTATGTTAAAATATATTTTGGTTTGGGGTTTCAAGCATGAGCAAGTTCTCATACTTGACAGAGTGCCTTCTAAGTTGTTGTAAGTATATGCTACAATATAATTTTTGGGTATTTGCAAATGTTGTACCAAATCATATTTTTTATATTGTTTACTAAATACTATATTATCACAAAATGCTTCTAAAGATGTAAATACAATATTTGTTTTTGGAAAGAAGAAACTGAAATACTTTAAAATCTAAATTAAATCAGTTATTCTTTCTCTGTTTTACTGTGAAGAATATTTGCTACAAAGAATGAATTTTGTGTCCAAAATCAGTCACCATGAGGATAGTGAAGCAGGGTAAAGCTCACATTTGTACCAAGTACATCAAATTATTACTGTACTATGTTAAATTAATTTTTGTAAAAAAGAATATAGTAAATAAATAATGTACATTTCATTATGCAAAAGAGGCTATGACATATGTTTTATAAAATAAAGTTATTTTTTCATAATTAACTTGAGAGTGATAGTATTTGTCTTTGAAAGCCTCAGAAGCAGGCATGCACAGACTTAATGACTGGTTCTTAACACAATTTTGTGGTACTATGACAGTTTCTTGGGGGAACAGAACTGAATCTTTTACCGCATGGTACCATTATGCATTATTATTATTATTGTGTGAAAATTACATTTGCAGGGTTTAAACTATTTTATAACACTGATTTTGATTATGTTGTTAAACAAATCGAACTGCAAAACTCAGGAAAGGAAAAGTCTCGGCATTGGTTGTCCATCACATGAAACAATGTAATGAATTTATAATGAACAGCTAGTCTAATCGGCGCAGATTGTGTTTTGACCTTACCAGGTACCCATTTGCACACCTGGGTGGAGAGAAGCAAACTCCAGTAAAGTGTCTTGGCTAAGGATACACAAATGTTGGATCAGAACACACTGTGTAACACATCCTTACAAAATTATTTCAGCCATTAACCAGAAAAAGGTCATATACCACTTCATTTCACTTTTATTAAATTATTTTTATTATCACTAACACTAAAATTACTATAAAACTGAGCACCAATTTGAAAAACATAAAAAAAGTGGTTTAACAACTAACAAAATACATTATATTAAATGAGCAAATTGATAGGTTGATAAGAAAATATAAATATATGCTTTCTACACCTACAAATGATAACATAATACAGTGAATAATACTGTACTATTGTTTGCAGTCAACTGCCGCTGGAATGTTTATGGTAGTGTGTAAAAAAAAAACACATTTAGGTACCGAATATTCTAGATTTTGTTTTCCAATCAAAATTTCAAACCAACATTAAATCCATCAAATCACAAATATAGTTTTTGTAATGTTAGTTAACATGAAAACAAACTCTTTTCTAAAAACAGTATTAAAATATAATCTTTCTTTTCGTCTGTACCTATACTTAGTCTTATTAGAAAACAAACTGCATCTTACACAGTAATACTAAAACTGAATACACAAAAAAAACACTTTTAAAAAGCTATAAATGAACTTTACATTATATTAAAAGTTGGTACGATGCTGCATTGGCTTAATATTTAGTGTACAACTTCAGTTAAAATGTATCAACATCAAAAGTAGTAATAAAGTATAAAATAAGCAGCACTATACTTTACACACTCTTTACACTTTTTAAAATGATTTTGCAAAACCAAAATACAATTTCAAGCCTTTTATAATTAAAAGCTGAGGCAAACATTCACTGGTAAATTTGGTCCTATTGGTTCTATAATACTTAAGGAATTACCTACATCTGTAGTATATGCAAAATGCAACAAATCGGGTCAAGAGTATATATGAATACTTGTCTGCATCTCTACTTTGATGTCCAATTTTGTATCTGAAGGTTCACAATAAAATAATTGACAGACATAGTTACAAATTTGCAACAACTTGCATGGTTTTAGATGCAAGTTAATAGAGTTAACTAATGATGCATACATTTTACTTGAAATTAATTTGCAAAGCATTAAAAAGTAAATCATTTTACTAATAACATAAACTAGTAACAGTAACATCTTGAAATAGTTCCACTGTCAAAATAGTACCTACAAAAAGAATAATTTGTAACTAACTATAAGTAACTACTGTTCCCCACTTCATCATCATCTTCCACTTTTAAAATACCAGTAGTACCTACAAAAAGAATAATTTATCTGACAGAGATAGATGTGGTTCACGTTGAATGTTTTGGCCGACAAGGTATGCAAGTTTGTGTGCGTATTGGCATGGTGCTGGAACACGAACGGTGCCTGGCCAGTTGTAGTACAGATGAGTTAACTTGTAGGCCAATCTAAATACCAAAAAAAAAATTGTTTGATAAAAGAATTACTAATCTTGAGTTATAAGCTTCTTCTTTTTGTGTTGCAAAAATCTCGGAAAAACTGCACATCTGTGTTTATGTACAAATTAACGGGACATGGAAAGATATGGTAATGATGAACAGGATTCCAAGCAGCATGGAGCAGTCAATAACCTATTGTACAAATTGACTTGATTTGACAAAAAACATTTTTTTAAAGAAAAGAAATGTGTACCTTTGCATATGATCTGGTATCCAGCCGGTTGTATCATGGACAACCACATAGTGCGTTGGTGTCAGGGTGCCTTGGCGTACATGTTGACTGACCAGGAAGAAGTCATAGCAGTCTCTACGTGTGATTGAATGATCGACTATTACTCCTGATGCTGGGTTATTCATCTGTCCCTTATGCTATACCAAAAACATAAATATGAAGTTATCTAAGACGAATTTAATTCATTGTTCCACTTTATAAAGGTCTAAATATCAATTTAAAAAAGGTTTTAAATATGTTTTATGTAATTATTTTATCTAAAATACAGCTAAGTTTAATTGTTAATAATCAAACAAATGATTTGTTAGTTATACTCCAGTGTTTGTTTTGTAAACTGCTTAACTCAACTAAAATCAAAAAGCAACAGAAATGAATAAAAATAGGCCTAGCATAACTAATAATTCGTTTTATTTTTATTGCTTAAATTCAATGTTAATATATTCTAAAATAAAATTGTTTATAGTCTATTCCACCCATACTTACATCTGCAGCCAGGATTCTTGTGTTAATTCGTTTTTGCACAACGACAATTGCTAGGCTAGGGTTGTAGTCAGCCCCGAACGAAGCAAAGCTGGCAGACAACTGCTTCTGCTCATAATCAGCTACCATACCAAGCTGGCCATCACCTACACCATCACGAAATATAATGATCTTTTCTGGTAGACAATGATTTACCTAAATGAAAATGTAAAGTAAATATGTAAAAATTGAGTGGAAAATGATATTGCATGAATAAAAAGTCTTATGTGTGAATAGGTAAAAACAACTACCTGTGGACCTAGTCAATTTCAGTTGTACAGTTAACTCTCCCAATACCGGACACCTGGCATAATATGTCTGGTTTTCCGAAAAAGTCTGATATTCGTAATGTGTTTCTAATGGTAAAATGAATTTTGGAACTTTTGGACCTTAAAAAAAGTCTGTTTACGGGAGAGTTTCCGGTTTTCAGAGAGTTCAGTATTGGGAGCGTTGACTGTATTCCAATTTATTATCTCATGCTATTAAGTCTGACCTGTGTGAATGAGAGATACTGATATTGGCATAGAGTATCACGGTGCTGAGGTCACGACGGTAGGTGGCGCTGCGTGGTTGCTAGCGCAACCAAAAATGCGTTCAGCCTGCCTGAGTTACTCCAAGGTCACCAATAGTTTGGAATAGGCTTATTGAAGTAGTCATTTTAAAACTTAATAATTTTTGTTAAAATTTCAAAAGATCACTAAATATTTGTTCTTAATAATCTATTTATTCTTCAACTACAGTTTAAGTTGAAAAAAATCAAGCTAAGATACATAATTTGATAGAAATACAGATCTTTACTGTTTATCAACATAGTAGTAGCGCTGAACGCATTTTTTGGTTGGCTAGCAACCATGCAGCGCCCTCTATCGTTGTGACGTCACACCGTGATACTCTATATGTGTGGTTGGTTGTCCTCCTTGCTACGTGTCATATTTTATTGATATTTTTTAACACTTTCCTTTGTATAAATTTCCATTTGCACTTTGGCAATACAATGCATCAAGAAATAGGAATACAGTCAACTCTCCCAAAACCGGAATTCACGAAAAACCGGACTTTTTTGGAGGGCCTAATTTGTCCCTATTCTAAATGTACTGTAATTTATTATGAAAACCGGAATACCCAATTCCGGAATCCGGACAAATTATGAAGTAAAAAACACGAAAATTAGCGTCTGAAAACCGGACTGACAGTTAAAAAACTCCAAATATTTACGAAAACAACGTAACATAGTCGTCGCTGACTCGGATTCAATATGATTCACAATGTACAAAAGCTTTTAACCATACCCTGACCATGCATGAAGTGTGCGACGTTTCGCGGTACGATCAAATAATGTTGCTATGGAGCGCTACACTGTGATTGACAGGTCAGTTCATTGTTAACCCACGAGGCGGCAATTGCTTTGTTGCGTATCGAACTGCGGTGGGCTAGGGTTTTTTCACATCGAAGCGCTATGTCTTAATGTCTATTGTTTTTAGCAGGGAGTTGTTAACAACTCCCTGTTTTTTAGCATATGAATTGTTTTTTAATAAAGTTCAATTTACATTCCACTTTGTGTCTTTGTTTTGTTTAAATTATTGTTAAATTCACAATTGCAATAGGACTTTAAAAAGGAATGTTTCACTAAAAATGTGCATCATTATAAATTTGGAAATCATTATGGCAAAACGTAAATGGAATGAACTTGACTTAACTAGTGTTAATAAATTTTGAAATGTTACCAATTAATTATTGTGTCATTATTGCTTGGCTCGTTTACCTAATCAATTTTCATCATTGCTATCAAATTACGTCAAAATAAAGGAGCTTAAAAAACATGTGGTCTAGGTGTGGGCGTTTTTATTTGATTATGACACCTCTGCACATGCGCATCAATCAAAGCCCCGCTTTGCTATTTTTATCACCCATGCTGCTGGTGCTAGCTAGCTCACGAAAAACAATAAACAGACCGAAATTATGTTCACCGTACGTACGTCCTTTTTGCCGTTAAAAACACATTGAGAAACAATAATTTACTATTGTAACATGTTTTATTGGTACAGTAAATAATGTAACTTTTAAAAAAGGTAAATTGAATTAGCTTAATATTAATAAAGTAGGCCTAGGCCTATCAGTATTTATTTAATTAAAACTAGCTTGACACAATCATAGCCTAGGCCTTCCCTACGCTAGACCGTTCCGGGCATCATTCGGACCGGTGATTCAAAGCATTTTCAGTGACAACGTGATGATTTTAAAAATATGTTTTCAGGAAACCGGACTTTCGAAAAACCGGAAAATATATGCCCGCCCAAGGGTGTCCGGTATTGGGAGAGTTGACTGTATATACATGGATTGTAAACTTATATTGCTAACTTTTAAAAATCATTTTTGTATACCATCTTAACTCTTATTAACCGACATCACAAAACATATCAAGAACAGCAGATATTTATGTGGAATAAGAGACATTACCTCTGAGTACTTCTTAATTGCTGCTATGAAGCAAACTCTCAAGCCATCAATCAATTCTTGTCCTGGAAGTTGAAAGCATACTCTTGAATACCAACGGGTCAATGTGCTGAACAACATAGATAGGAAACATAATAAAAATTGTATGTGGCACTTGATTCAGTAAGTTTCAGGCCTAGCTGATAGCGGGTGTAACTTGATTTGATTAAATACACCTGATCAATTCTAAAACATATACATTATTGCATAAAACTGTTCTCATTAATACAGAAAAATTTCAGAACAATTAACATCATAGTCCTGTGTTGTAATATGTTTTGCCTTTGTTAATGTTATACACAAAAGGGGACCCAAAAAGAGATCTGTCATATTGCCCACTTACATTACGATAATATAAGCTTTCTTCTTTTTATCATATTAATGCTGGGAAACAAGCATCAACATTAGATTAAATTCAGCACTTAATGTACTTCATGTAGAAAATCCAGGATAAGGAATCCCAAGGAAATATTAGAGGGGTATTAAAGGTATGTACTCCTTACCGGTTTGTGCTGGCTACAAATGCTCCTATAGACTTCTTTCCTCTTGGTGAGTCATGGTATACATCAATGCCAACTACCATCAGATTTTTCTAGAAAAAAAACCATTGTAATTAAATTAATTATCAAATATAAATAACAAACTTGTTTCAGAAAGGCAAAACCATCTTTTAATTTCAAGTAGAATTGGGAAAACTATCCAAGTAGTTGACAATGGTAGACAAAGTTTTATAATTTAAAAGTATTTACTGGCGGAATGTCCAGACTCCAAAGTTCTCCTCCAAGTTTGCAGTTGATCTGAAGTGCAATCTTTTGTACTACACTTCGTAGCTTATTGGCTTGACTGATCGTCTTGGCAATGATTACTTGCGATGGCACAGCACTCTCATGACAACAAAGTTTCTTGACAGCATTGTAGCGGTCATCACGAGATGTTGGAAAGATTATTACTACTAGTTGCAGCTGTTTGGACAAACAATATTCATTATGAATGATCAACACAAACATGAAAATGCTTAATATTGTAAAATTAGTATTTTTAATTTATATTTTAACTACACTAACAGAAAGCGCAATGATAAGAAAGATGTGTGGTGTTAAGATGGAAGAAAGGAAGAAAACGAAGGAGATCATGGAATGTCTAGGTTGAAGTTGAATGTATAAAAGAGGATGGCCAAAGGTGATGTGGAAAGATACGGTAAAGAAAAAAAGAAAGAAAGAGAAAAGTTGGTTTGTAGGATCATGATGCGCAAGACAGAAAGAGATGGTGTAGCAGCCTGGAATGAGTGACAGTCAGTAACCCCTTGGAACTACAGCAGTACAGGCAAATGTTTGGGGATAAACAAAATATTCTCCATAGGACTGACTGACTTACCCTTGGGTTGATAGCATCCCTGATAACTCTGAGGTATGACTCTGTTCTGTCATCTTGTAGTTCAAGCCGCACAGGATCAGAGATATTGATACCCATTTGACGTGTTACTTGAAACATCATCTGGATGTAATCCGTCGTCTTTTGTGCATCACGACGGGTAAATACTACTACCCAGTCAGTCAGGTCCACCTTTAAAAAAAGTATTGATATGTCAACAACATCTAATGTTAATTATATTATGTGTATACACGAACAACAATTATGTATTAGAAATTACATTCATTTCAAATATTCAAAGTACATTGGGAAAATTAATAGTCTTTTGTGATATAAAACTTACTTATTAGTATTTAAAGACACTTTCCCTGCAATTGCTAATGTTTATTTAAAAATAATGCACATATATTACTTTAAAAACTTTAAATCAGGTCATTCCTTGCTTTAAATGTGCGTTTAATGGTTATTAATATTATGATAAAAAAAGAAAAACGATTTCTTTATTGGCAAAATCTGTTGATAAAAATTAGGGAAGAACTATTCTTCCATTTGTTTTCTCTTCACACTGTGAGCTGGTATTTATAGTGGGCAGCTTAAATGATTAGAATCAACTTATTTTTCACATTTAAAAAACTATTGCAATACTGTAGGCCCACATAGTATTTATTTTTACATAAAATGTTTGTTTTAAAAACCGTAGGGAAAGTGTAAAGAAACAACAGAGTGGGATGACCTATTGCACACAATTAAGTGTATATGTGGGCCACTTTCATAGTCCAAGGTTGGAATTTAGCGATTTTAATATTATAAAATGACATTAATTGTATTGTAATAAAATGATATTCGATACTGGAAAATGGTATAGCATCAGTGGAAAATAATTTCTATTTATAAATATACATAGAAATTATGTTTGCTCTGAGATATACAAAAAACATAATGATAAATGAAAAACAAACAAGAACAATTACATAGAATAAAATCGGGAGCCACTTGTTTATGATGATGGTAACACTAATTTAGATATTATAATTATGACATGTTATAGTTTTTCTGACTCTAAAATTGAAAAAACTTACGGCAGAAATGACTTTCTCTCTACACACTTCCCTTCCCCAGTCAGCTATTTGTGGCAATAGAGTTCTACCACGCACATGAATCTTCTCTTGACCAAGGCACCGTCCTTCCAACTGAATACAAAATTATTATAATTGTTTTATTATTTTGTTATACTGCCCTAAAAAATTGGAAGAACATTATTATAACCAAAACCATAGTTTGAATAGAAAAATATATTAATTAACTTTTACTATGATTTTGTATCTACAACTTTATAAAAAGTGGACATAATACGCTATACAATATGATTGATATACAGAACAGTTACAGATTACATCCACTTCCAACAGTAAAACACATACAAATATTTCACCAGTGGTGATTTAAAAAACTGGTACTACTAGTCTATTTAAATTTTGTTTATACATTTTTAACTATTTCCTTTTATTTTTGCGATCCAAGTTTCTTGTGTAATTTGCTGAACCAAATTGGCGAATTTATTTCATCTCCACAGTGAACGTCAAACAATTAAATAGCATCAGTAAAATTAAAGAATATGAGATTGTAAATAAACATTTTGGCTACACAGTGTTTAATAGTGAACACCCCCATAATTAATATACTCTACCAAATTATTGTTTGATTCTACAGCAACGAACGGATGCAATGGCACCACAAACTTATTATATGATTTAATGGACAAATGATTCGTCAAGCAAGTACACTATACATTTCATAAAAATTTACCTAAGAAATGTTGTAATCTTTTTCATTTTTTTTGGCATTTATGTTTGAATATAATATAATATGCAACTCTAATATTTAGTTCATATTTATGGACATTTTTTGGGCTATATGACCAATTTACATTTATAAGATGGATGCCCCTAAGCCGAAAAATTCAACAATCTTGAAATGGAACCACAAACTTATTATATGATTTAATGGACAAATGATTCGTCAAGCAAGTACACTATACATTTCATAAAAATTTACCTAAGAAATGTTGTAATCTTTTTCATTTTTTTTGGCATTTATGTTTGAATATAATATAATATGCAACTCTAATATTTAGTTCATATTTATGGACATTTTTTGGGCTATATGACCAATTTACATTTATAAGATGGATGCCCCTAAGCCGAACAATTCAACAATCTTGAAAAAATGTAATTTTCCTATTTACAGCAGTATTATTTTATTGGGGGCCAATTAATTTCCCTCATCTTAATCTCTTGTCAAGGTAAATAAAGATGCATGTTGGATTCACTGAGAAATATATATAAAAAAATATGGATCCTTCAAAATGGAGTAGAAGAATAATGAGCTAGTTTTGCTATAATAGTGTCAAATAATTTGGCCATTTTATGTTGGGTTTAGATTATTCAATGTATAAGTAGTTATTACCATGATTGGATTTTTGTCAAGTATAATGTTCCATTTTTGTAACTCTTCAAGAATTTCTGGACTACTATACAGCCTTTCCACAAACTGCTTAAGTCCATAATGTCTTTGGTTTGGTGTGATTCTTGTATGAGTTGCAAGATCCTGAAATAAACAAATATCTAGTTTTAATTTATTTAATTCATTTCAATCCATCTAAAAAATATAATTATCCAGCATTATTATTATTATTATTATTTATTGCCAAAAACCAGTTACAAACAAACAAAACACAGAAACTAAGGGAGTAGGCAGGAACCTAAAAGTGAACCTAATCACTATAACAAGAGTTCAGGTTCCGTACTCCCAAAGTAACAACAATGATATAAAATAAACTATATAAAAATATTTAAAAAACAAATAGACGAATCAACAGTGTCAATATATATCTTTTACTTGGTTGCAAAAATGTTCTCAAATAGAATCAATTAAATTTAATAACAACAATCTTTGAATTTGTGAATAAGGGTTGACTGTAGTGTTTAAAACACAATATATTGCATCTTGTTTGTTTCATGGAAAAGTATGCCCTTAATAGGGGTGTCACAAAGGAGGGGTTCTATAGTATCCAAAATTAACTGGATCAACCTTTCAATTAAAAAAAATATTAGTAGGTGAATTTCCAGAAATGCCAGGGCTTTTGAAATAAGCATTTGATTTTAAACATTTCTTAAAATATTTTGGCAAACCTACCTTCATGACTCTAAAATCTGCTCTCATAGCATCAGTTAAACCTGTTCGAAATGACAACTCAGGAACAAGACAAATCACCTCCTCTTGCTAATCAAAATATAAAAACAAGATATATTTCTTTAAATAATGCTTGTACTGTGCCATAACAGTTTTTGTAATACACCTGAGTATATACCCGAGTAGGTATGTGGGTCACATGATATACTACTACTACTCATTGAAGTTTGTGGTACACCACATGTGTATATTTAGTTCTTAAAAGAAAATGTTGAGTTCCTTGACGTTTCTATCAATATACTTTGATCGTCCTCAGGAGTGAGAATGTTGATAGATATACAGTTGTATCAAACAATATTATTAGTTCATTGAACTCTTCTGTCAGAGTGGAACTTTGTGAAGTGTAATTTCATTTTATGGCTATTGAATTTTGTCATTCTTGTTACACAGTGAGCAACCATGTGGAACACATGGCTGTTGACTTATCACTTGTAATGTGCGCTGTCTGTAATTGTTCAACTTGTGGTCCAAAATTGGAGCGCAGTGAAATAATGATCTTATATTTGTGCATTGGAACAAATAATTTCAATCGAGAATGTTAGGCCAGCCAATGAGTGGGCAATATTGGGAAGGTTGACTGTATGGTATATGTTGTGGGATAATTCTAATCGAGAGTCTTCAATCATAAAATCAATACAATTGTACAAGTTTTGAACAGAATAAACTATTTTAGTTAAAGGAATACTTGGTTATTATCTTAAATATATACCCCTTCATTTGTGCCTTGTCGGTTTCTATCCTTTTTCTTTGGTCTGCTGATTAATAATGGTTGATTTAAGTCTCTGATTTCCTTGTTGTATGCACGTCTATAAAAATGATTGATTATATAGTAAACATAAAGATAACTAGAACTTAGCAATAGGTTGAATTAGGTTTAATATCCGCATAAATGACTAGATTGAATAGAATATTATTTTAATCGATGTATAAAAAAAGAAAAATTTTAGTATAGCAACTAAATGTTACATTAAAGTATTACAGTAACCTATTTTGAATGAAGTCACATTAGGCCAAGTAAAAAAAAGTTACATATTAAAATATTTGAGAATTTTTCAAGATATATCAATATTATTGATATACTCAATTAAAAAAATATGTTATTTTATCAAAATAGAGTACTGACCTGTAGTAATCCACAAATGAGGTTTCTTGTCCATTATGTAGAGTAAACTTACACTGTGGATTTTTGTCCCAAGCGATATCATCAATACGATATGTCTTATTGTTGTAACGTGTCAAAACAATGCACCCAATTAATTCACGTGTACAAATGTCACGAAAATTCTGTCTGTTTCGCTGAATAATGCTGGACCTATAGAAATGTAGAGTAAAACAAAAGAAACGTTACAAATGTACAAAACAAAATTGAATAAGCGTGTTTAGAGTGTATGAACATAATCATTAACTTGCTATAAAGCAGTCGAAAAACTCATTAAACTAAGTGTATTGATCACACAGTATGACCTGAAATTCCAAATTGGCACACTTTCAGAGCTTATTTACACACTTCTCAATTACGAACATTCTATTTTACGAACGCCGTTCGATCGATGCCGTTATCAATCAATTTAAAAAAGTAACATAAAAAAACTTTTACATACCTACTATTGTCTTATTTATAAAACTATTACAAAACAATTATTTCAAAAAATAAAGCAAAGGTTATTACAAATGTAATCTGTTTATTTTGAGTCTAAAAGTTGTCTAACCCCTACGCTAGTGACCAGGAAATCATCCCCACTGCTAGAGTACATGAAGAGCACCCTGCAGATGTTTTTGAAAAAACCAAAGGTTGATCACAAACTGCAAAAATGCTAGCTATGATGATCATACTAACAATTTAGTTTGGTTTGTGCATATTTTTACATTAGACTCTCATTTATTAACAATTTAAAACTTTGCTGTCAGTTGCCGCGTATCCATTTTTCTGGAAATTCCATTTATTTGCTGTCCACACTAGATTGTAGTAACTTTCAAAATATGAAATTAAGTGGTCCAGATTGGATTTAATATTAATACTTCATAAACAGATTTGTAAAAATTACATTTTTTTCAAAATATGCAATAATATTGATGGAATTTTGGTACAGAGAATGTGTGTAAGTAAAAGCAGAAATATCAATCTTTTTGGCAGTCAGTGTTAATTTACATATTACATTTAACTGTTGTTTTATACTGTATTTTTAGTACTGTTTTTTCTTCTTACTATACTATGCACAATAAGTTTGGGCATGTTTTTACCACTGATTTTAATAGAGGGCGCTTTTTTCAGAACCTTCTCATTTATAAACTTGTTCATTTACGAATGCCTCTCAGACCAAGCGGTATATAAAAAGGTTGACTGTACTCTTACAGTATGCTGGATTTGAAAACTTACATTGAGTCCAATATAGTTTCATAACATAATACTTTATGTGAAATATCTGTCTGTAACATGAGACCACCATCATAGTGTTGAATAGCTGTGATGTAGCCAGGCCAGATCTGAAGTTTGTGTTGAGGTACTTCAACACTCCTTGAAGGGTCAAAATAATGACGCCCAACTTGCTTTAATTTTAATTTGTCCATTATCCTGCGGAAAAAACACTTCATTATTAACATTTGAATAAAAAGAAATGTCATAACACATAAAAAACTAAATCTTTTATGACAAACACAATATGAATAGATTATGAAACAAGTGAAACATCGGAATGACCCAACAGAACTATAATAGTATACCCGTCATTCCTATATACATACATAGATATGGGATCCTCCTCTTCTACGTCGTGGAACTGGAGTCGAAAACCTATTCAGCACCAAAT
The DNA here is from genome assembly GCF_964355755.1 of Antedon mediterranea. Lineage (NCBI taxonomy): Eukaryota > Metazoa > Echinodermata > Crinoidea > Comatulida > Antedonidae > Antedon > Antedon mediterranea. The sequence goes on along the minus strand of NC_092675.1, from coordinate 8,471,077 downwards.
AGCCTACTAAGGTGTTTGTTAAGAATTTTCTTTGATTGTGTAATGGCCTTGACTTGCCTGATTTCCATACTTAAAATACGACAAATAATTGCCACATTTCTAGAGGAACTTAAAGTTTTCAAATTGATATTTTGATCACATTTTCCCCTAGGGCTCAAACTTAGCCTGTAAACTAGGATGATCAAAAAAGCCTGTTATAAATTAAATGGTGGCCCTCAGTAAAAATGCATTTTGTAAACTAACCTATGGTATCAGAAACATAGAATATAACAAAATAATACCTTCGGAATATGACATTGTAAACACTAACGCAAGCCTCTGGTGCAAGTTCTTTGACAAGGTTAATAGTGACTGTAACATCTGATTTATCAGTCGGTCTGATGGACTGGAAACTCTGTAAAAAAAATCAAATAAAAACAGATTGAAATATTTACAGTATTTATACATATAAACACCCCACATGGAACATTGCTTGCAATAAACGCCCACAACCCTTGAATAAATGCTGTAGGAATTTATTTGTTGTCCTCAAATAAATACACATTAATTTACAAAAAATGCATACTCTAGTTGCAGTAGAAGTTATTTCCTGTAGATGATGAAATTTACAAAGCATTTTGATACAATTTGTATTCTTTTATCAGTGTTTCTCTTGTATTTGAGTTATGTAACCATTTTACACCTTAAAAGCACTCCCTTTGAATAAGCAGAACCACAGAGCAAATACGTTATTTACTATTTTAATATACAAGAAATTAATAAGCAAGAAATGTGAAATACAAAAATTCAATTCATGTTTGTTATCCAACATTTTGCCTACCTGAGACCCGACTTTAACTGGAAGATACAAGGTAGCACCATCAAATGCACGAACACTACCAATCACATCATTGTGTTGGTAAAGTAGATGTGCTCTCATATTTCTACTGTCAATTTGTGGTTCATATGACACAGCATACTGATACACTGCGCTTGTATCACACTGAAGACGTACATAATTTGAAGACAGATTCACTCTGGGGAAAAACAAACAATTCAACTGAAACATGGCTATGGAATATATTGCAATGCCTATCCAATCCTAACGAAGAAAGCATTTTCCTATCACCAATGTTTCGCACTGTGATTTGTCAACAATGGCAATTATGTAACGCTCGACTTCTGTTCCAGAGTCTGCAGTAATAACTTAATACAAGCGATAATTAACGAACTTACAACATGTTTCTAGCACTACGTTGTGGTCAGACGTTATGATATGGCCAGCTGAATTTAAAAAGTAGTTTTTTCATCTCTTTCGTCACATTTACAACAATTTTAAATTTGGCATTATATGCCAAATTTTCTTCCAAACCTTATTTTTTTGCTCAATTCATTATCTTTCGAAATTATCATCGTCAAGTTTATTTTGATAACGTCATCATACCAACAAATTATAACATGATGTGGGTCCCGTAACACATAATAGGTACAACTCAGCCCTACATACATGCATCATGTCATAGGATAGCGTACATCAACTTTATACGATCCTGTATATGTTAACATACATGCATGTTTAAACAATTTTAATTTCATTAAAATTATAGAAACACGATCACCTATAATTCAAATTAAATTTTAGTTCTATATTGTGTTTATATTATACTTGTTTTTGCTGTATATATTTTATTCTTGGGAGGAAATAAATTTAAAAAGGGGCATTCCACAGTATTTTTTTGTTACGGACAGAACATTTTTTAGAATACAACTAGACATATCTTAGAAATAAAAAAGAATACAAGATTCACAGTAGAATAAATGTATACATATATATGGCCAATGTTAATTATGAAAGTCAAAAAAAGAAAAAGACTAGACAAAAATTTTTATTATGAAAATTGTATGCGTCGCGGATAGGACGGCAAATGGACATGACTTTTAAGATGGTTTACGTTTTTTAATATTTCTCCTCATTTAAAAGAGATTTTAAAATTTGTTTTGTATTATGTTGGCAGATGTTGTTTTAGGTAACTGGATGTTAATTATACAAATTTGACTGCAAATTTGTCCAGGTTAAAAAATTGAAAAAATAAGTTTATGATTTATCAAAACAAATAATGATACTATAATTACAGTATTTGGAGTTTTAAATGTTACTAGAATAATAAAGAACACAATTCTTTATTGGTGCTGAAATGAAAGTATAGACAAAACTTGATCTACAGTATATTGATTATGCTTTAAGTTCCAACCAAGTCGACCCTAACAAACATTTTCCCTTCTTTATCAAATTTGTATAAATGAATAATATTTAGTTCAGGTTTGTTTCTGGGAATGTCATCGACAATTGCAACATAGTTCACAATTTTCCCATCCTTAACAAAAATGTCTTTTCCGTTTAAATGAAAAATGTCATAATAATAATTTTTTAATATGATATTTTCACCAAAAGTTTCAAAATATTTGATTATCATGTATTGCATAGTTTTTAAAAGGAGAAAACAAAATATTAAATTGTGGTACCAATACTTTTAACTGTAAAAATTGAAAAAACAGTAAAAAGATGCATAGTTTATGAAATAAATAGGGTTACAAATGCCAGTCCGTAACATCAAATATAGTTTTTCATATTTAATAATTCAATAACTTAAAAAATAAATATCAGAAAAATAAAACAAATGTTATTTAATAAACTTCAACATGTCTACTTTGAGAAATGGCCAAGAGTTACATTAAAATCAGTAAATGAAATGTTTAAAGTGGAGCTACACCCAGACTTTCTCAGCTTATATTATGTTTAAGTATGTTTAATTGAAAGTGATTACATAAAAAAAAACAGGAAAAATACGGAAATATTTTCCTAAAAATCATTTCTAAAAAATTGGTCAGAAAATAGTGTTTTTTAACACATTACAGTTTTTCAGTAACTTAGGGGTTATTAGTTTACAATACGTCGCAAACGCGTTACACTTAGCGACTGACGCGTTTTAGTCACCGGTCAACGCATTGATGAAATGTCTCCCCTTTGGTAAATTATGTGTCGAAAAATGGGGAATAAATTTTATACACACAATTAATTAATACGATTTGTTTAGGCCTAAGTAATATTTCCGATAAGAATGTCATTATAATTTACATGTAACCTCATGATTTTCACTGTACAACAACAGCATAATAATCTTATCAGATTGCTTTTAACTTTAAGCTAGGGCTAGGCCTAGCTCAGCTTCTGCTCAGCCTAGCTCAGCTTCTGCTCAGCCTAGCTAGCCTTGAATTTTTGTCTAGAGGCCTATGTATTCATAGGCATGGTCGTTTCGCCCCATTTATCGTTCCTGGGTTTTCTCGCACATTAAGAATTGTGAAACACAAAATCCTATAGTATACAGAACAAGAGTAGTAAAGCGATGTGCAAGCTTAGACCTGACTGAAAAGCAACTATTCAGGCACCCTATCATGGCCCATGGGTAGGCCAAGGTCGGGTGCCAGCAAAACAAACTTCACTGCTGTCAGCCTAGCCTAGCTAGAGGCCACGCAGCATCGGTACATACCTACACTCTAGTAGGCCTAGGCCTAGCTTTATTGAATATATAGCCACGTCTTTCTCAAATCTCGTTAAATTTGACATTTAGTAATAGTCTCATAATCACATTATTACACTGTGAAACATAATAGGGTCACATTCAGAATGTTTTAATATACTTTTCGCCCGTCAAAAATAACATCGCGACAAAATAACAGATCGCCAGCTGCAGTGTAGTGTGATTGTGAAAAATGTCACGTGATCGTACTCCCTAGCAAAATAAAAAACCCAATTGGACCCGAACGGGGGAAAGTGTCTATTTACGCAAAATTGCGCAATGTATACGTGATAAAAATACCAGAAATAGAAAGATCTGGAAAAATTACATAAATATACATTTTACATTTTTTTTTTTGGTGAAGAAATGAATTTTTTAGGATTATTCAAATATACCCCCCTTTTGCATGTCAAAGAATAGGAAATTACAAGGTATCCCCCCAAAACGCAAAAAGGCGTGATTTTTAAGAAAATCGTACTCATTGAAAAAAATTTCAAAAAAATATGAAGTATAAGCGATGATATTTTTAAATAATAGTTGAAATGTATGAAAAATAGTAATTTTCTGGGTGGAGCTCCACTTTAAACCCACGGACCAAATAGTGTGGAATGCCCATAAAGAAAAAAATATAATAATAAAAAAAAGTATTTCGCTTCGTCGATGAACAAAAACAATGTTGTTGGTTAAACTTCATTGTACAGGTCGGTTTGTCATCGTCGTTTGAAAATAAGACAATTCCCAATTCATTCCCCACAAAACAACACCACGCCGTAAGCAGTGAGTGGATGGTATATTGAGTAATTCAATAAAATCATGGTTAAATGTAGAGTATTTTTTAGTGCACGTCATTGTATAATATGTACAGAAAACACGACTACCGGATATCAGGTGAATTCACGCATGAACAATGGCTGCTCATTGATAATCAATTTGTAAAAAAAATCATGGAAAAACAATTTATCATCTACAGTGTTAAAAAGTCATAGCTCCCTAAAACAGAAACACACCCTAAGACAATTTAAATAGTCTACAAATTTCTTACTTCTGTCCATACACTCCAATCTTCTTATCTTTTTGCAAGTGCAACTTTGTCATCTTGTCTGTTACAGATGTATCCGGTGTCATGCTACTAGAAGGAGAATGTCTTTCTGGAACTCGTGACTCTTTTATCTCAGGAGATGGATTTCGCTGAGTGTCTATGTTATTTAAAGGAAAAAATAATGTCAAAAATATTATTGTTAAATGTTTTTAATCATCTATATATTATCTATCTTTTATAGTAAAATCTACAAAAAACATTCAGACTATTTAAAATAAAGCAGGATGAAAGAAACCAAAATAATTTTAACTAGACATGTAACTCGTCACTTTGACGAGTTAGTTATCCGCACGACAAAGGCCACGTAGACGTCATACGTTAGAATATTGCACACAGAAAAAGATTATGGCAATATGACCTGAACTGAAGAATATGATACTGTATGTTGTTATTGCTGAATTCTGTTATTTTGTGTCATTATTATACAATATAATCTGTATACATATTACATACAGGGTAGAATAGGTGAAATGACTGGACCCGCCATTTATTCCAATTTTTAACATAGCGACGGTATCAAAATGAAACACTAAGATAGCAATTTCGGAAGGAAATTATCTCGGCAACAACATATTAATGTGTAGAAGAAATTTAAATACGTAAAATATTGATGCGTGCCCTTTTAAATGTGATGAATTATGACGCAAAAGATGAAAATACAACTTTTTTTATTTAACTGGTCATATGATGACGTCACAACATTCGATTGGCAAAATGTTTACATAAATTCGTATCTACAATCCAATAGCTTCCAGAAAACGTTTTAATCATGATTATCACGTTTTATTCTGACGAGCTATAACAGATTGAAATTTACTGTAAAGATGAAAATAATTGACCCACGTTATTAACGTTTTTAGACATGATGACGTAATAAAAATTAAAATATTTTTAAGTCATGCGAAAGATAGTTGATTGATCTAGACAATATCAAAATCGGGGTGAAAATGGAAAACGGATAAGTAGAGATGCGCTCTATTAAATGTGATGGGCTACGACGAAAGATACAAAAATCCTAAATTATATATTCGCGTGGCCATACGATGACGTCACAATGTCCGGTTAGCCATATTAATACATGATCCGATATCTATAACTCATCAACTTCAAGAATATGTCATCCACAAAAAATTGACCGTCCAGTTTAGAAATTACGACTGTTTAAAAAAAGGCATAATTTTGACAAATTTTGACAAATTTTTTTACTTTTTCATCAAAAACTCGCGAAAATTATCCAATTCTACGTGCCCGTATGACGTGATTTTAAGTCGAAATTGTTTAAAAGTTTGTAAAATTACTAGAAAAGGCTGGAAAAACATAAATCACGCGAAAAAAAAGTGTTTTTGCGCTACGTGCGCACGCGTACGTAAAAAAATTGCGCGCGCCTGGGAATTTTTGACATGCTTAAAATGACATGAAACGCGTAGAAAGTTGATTAGAAATTGAATTTTCGCATTTTCAAATTTTAAACGTGCGTGCGCGCGTAACTTTCTGTGAAACATGCCATTTTTTTTCCACAGACAGTTAGCGCAAGATAAAAATTATACTTTTGCTAAGTTTCAATTTAAATTGTTTTATGGTTTTCGATCTATGTTAAATACGCGAAATGCATAAAAACGCGCATAAGTCATGTTGCGCAACTCTGACATCATTCAAAAATAGGAAAGCACAACTTCACGTGAATGCCCATATGTTGACAAAGTTATGAAATGTTAACTTTACAGGTTTTAGAGATACGCTCTGCACAAAAATGACAGAAAGAAAGAAGAATACAGAAAAAAAAAGATGATGAAACCGGACAGTTACAAGGAGTTATCCGCCATGAGCGGATAACTAATAATGATGTGACATGTACTAACTTCCATTTGAGTCTTGTTTAAGCTGCTCTCCAAGCGCAGCTAACATGAGCCCTCTTCCTTTAGACTTGGTTGACTCAGGTTTAGAGTGGCCATTTGCACCATTCGTAGATTGAGTAAAATTGTCATTTTGTTGGCCTGGACGACGAGGTTCTTCTAAAAGCTTTAGGAGGGCTGCTCCTCGACCTCCACGTCCAAACCCAGACATTCTTCAAAAACTGTGGTTCCCAACTGAGAATTAAAATAAAAAAATAATTATAGGTTATTTACTGCAGGATAACAGGGCGACAACTACTGTAGCCTTTAGAAGCATGGATAATGCAAACGCTGCCTTAAAATCCTGCATAGGCTAGGAGATGACAAGTTTGTAGCTGCTTTTATTTTGTTATGATGTCATTGTGTAAGCCAATCAAAGCTGAGCTTTCCCGTGATCGGTAGAGTTCACGGTTGCATGACTTTTGGCTATTTGATTGGTGGATGTGAATCACCCACAGCGGAATGTTTTCTCTCACATGGTCTCTCTCTACTGAATGAATTCAGAGTTCTCTAATTGAAAAAAAAAAACAAGAAATTTCGGGTAAACAATTGAGGGTGTGCTATAAGCTAATATTAAGTTGTACAAAAAGTACACCATCTGGGATATCCAACACAAAGTTTTCTAGGCCAGGCCTACCTACCAGCATATGTTCAGTAATAAACAATGGGCAATGGTATAGCCTAGCCACCTAGGCCTACGATAATTTTGTTAATAAATTTGACTTTTTCTCCACTACAAATGTTTCACTGACATTTGCATGTAAAAATCTTTTTAGAGTAATGTCCTTTTCACCTAGTGGGTGGACACTCACTGCCCAACTCTACTGACACATATTGTGGCATGTGCAATACAATGTCACACATGTGTGCTTGACATGGCAGTTGATGGATGGCTGTTAATTTGTGAAACAAAGGCCTAAGAAATGCTTTTGTTTAAATACTGGGCGTCATTATAAACAGCCTATTACAAAAATAAGCAATTCTTCAAAAGCCAAATTTGCATTTGAACAAGAAGCTTTTAAGGTTTTTGAAAGAATAATACTCATGTTGGTATCATAGTAAACATTTAAGAAGTTAGCGATGTCATCAATGAACGTTGGCAGCCATCATGCACAGGCATAGCTGGTACGCATCACTAACATTTTTAAAGGCAGCTAATATAGTAATAGCCTGTGAAATTGGTTATGCCAAAAATCTCAGTTTTCTGTAAAAGTATTTAAAGTGAAAATGGTTACTTAGAGCTTATGAACATACGATTCAAAGAACCCGATTCCAAACATTGGATTTCAAGGCTGGCAATCTTAATTTTGTGGAATTTGCCCGTGTTTACTTACTAAACACATTTTGAACACAGGCTTATGAATTAAAGGTTTAAAATTGTTTTGTTTTTATTAGGTACAATTGTGGAATAGACAAATTTGTAATGTTCGTTATATAAATGTAATCTCTGTGACACAGCTTATATACAATAAAATATCAATAAAAAAAACATTTTTATTAAGGATTTGACACTTAAAACAAAAATCTAAATATGTGATATATGAAGGATTAATTGTGACCCGGTCTGGCAAAACCCTCTCTTTGTCGGCAATTAGAAATTTACGTAATCAGTCAAAATACAGTACGTCCAAATCGACTACCCATTACATGTTTTTGCATTTTCAAAATATTTCACTATTTAAGAATACATAAAGTTATGAGTTTTAAAAACATGCATTTTCCTTATGCCTAACGATTTATTCACGATCTACGCTAAATTTTGCATAAATTCAGTTGAAAGTGGCCAAGTTTGACCAAATTTTGATCGCCAGTTCGCTGCACAATGTTGAAAGGTCACACATCAAAATAAAGCTCATCCATTTTACATTATTATTCAAAAGTAAAGTGTTCTGCAATTGTTTATTCTATAGTAAAATAGACAAGTAAAAAACAATTCACGTCATAAATTCAATTGTATTTTGGGCTAGGCCTTATATATTTTTATTATGGATGTAGGCCTACTAGCTTATTATTGTCAATACATAGTTTTATTTACATTTTATATATAATCCTATTGGCTCTTCTTAATTATTTATTTAATTTATTCCAGTCCTTTCATATTACATTTTTTCAATCTTTGGATTTAATCCCAAACATCACAGCAAATCTTCCATGTAATGTTAGCTAGAAATTAGCTGTGACACCGCAAGGCGCTTAACTTGTCTAGGCTAGTTTACTACTAAAGCTAGCCCCCCATGTCGATGCACCACTGACGTGACATGTCCTGATGAACACCCAACAGCAGGTCTTACAGGCGATAACGGCGAAAATAATCTGAATGTGAACACCACCGCTGCTTGGTTCTTAGCTGTCAATATTGTAAACACTTCCGAAACCAGTTACAATAAGCTTGACGTTTGTTGCTTGCTGCTTTTCAATAGTGCAAAATAGTAAAGTGACTAAATAGGTTAAAACGGCATCTGAAATCAGTTAAACTGACCATCATGTGTCATGTCGCGATCATGTACAGTAGAGTCTGTGACGCTAACATATTCAGCATTTACAGTAACTTTGAAACATTTTTTTTACACATTTTTTATACCTATTAAGTATTATACTTAAACTTCAATATATAAGTAATAATTCAACCAAAAAATGTTTTCATAGATTCGTTCGCTAGATAGTAACAATTCAAACTTTCTACCGTGTGATGTCCGTGACAAAAAAATACTCTTACAGTACATCGTTCCTGGCTAAAAATGATCCTTTTCGACAATGTCGTAGAGTAGATCCTACTAGGTCTATATTGAAAACCACAAGTCAGATTTTTGTGATTTTTTCTTTATTGCAATATTGATACAAAATACTAGGCTAACACAGGAATGTCTAATTTGGTTGAAAATTAACAACTTTTACATCGTTATCCCTAATTCAAGCGTGCCTACTCTCCACAATTTTATGGCTATCAATCACGATGGTTTATTTGTGGAAAAATAGGTACTGTATGTGCTAACAATTCTTGAATGCAACAATGTTTTTCACCTTTTTTTCCAAATAAGAAGTGTAAGTTAAACTAAATTATAATATCAAAACAATTAAATTTAATGTTTGTATTGTGGGCAATTCCTTGTTAACTGCTACCATAAGGTAAAAACTAGAATGTTGTTGAATCAACTTGTGTTATATCATTAGAAAGCCGGAAAACTCCCAAGTCTGTATTTATTGTCTTTTTTTTATTTATTTGTTTTTATTTCGACTTTTGTCTGAAAATACAGACTTGTGAAACACGTATAGAAATCGATTTGCAGACTGCAAATATCTGATAAGAATGACGTAGGTTATCATATGGGACGGGCGGTATGTAAATATGAAAAAGATCGAGTACATAAAAGTGCTGAATGTATCAGTATATAACTGAAATATAAAATCGTGTTGCCAAGTTGTTTTGTTTATTAATTGTTTAGTCCTCCTCCTTCGTAGACCTACTCAACCCGTGTATGACCTCCCAAATAAAACGCCAATAAGCTAGGCTCGCACTGGCCGATCGCCAAGTCGCCATGGGCGAAAACATTTCTAGATTGGCGAAAAATAAAACGGCTACTTTAGCCATTTTGGCGATGACATATGATAAAATAGATAATTAAATAATCATTTTGGCGAAAGCATAAAGTCCAACTAAAAGGTCCATTTGTCGATCTCCAAGCATTTATTTTGTTCGTTATCACGTTGTTTACTATACTTCAAGCTCCATTTTTCGTCAACTTGTTTCGTTGTACCAGGCGTCTCTTTGTTATTTAAAAAAGATGGAGATAGCAGAGGTAGACTGCACAGAGAGACAGACGTTACACGACACATGGATGATGAAGTCTACCCAAACTATCACGTGTTGTGCGCTGCACAAACGATCGACTACGTAGCCGACGGCCGGTCGGCTAATTACCGGGATTGTCTATTTTTCGATAGGGGTGTACTTTTCAGATTAAAAAGAAACATTACAGTATCTTTGATGAATGACGTCTTAATCTTATCGAAATAAAAAATGTATGCGTTATGCATTTTAGAGTCTTCCAATTTAATGTTTCATATTTTAGCCTTAATAAACTTCCCTCGTGCGTCAGTGTAAACAAAACAACATGCGGGAAATGGTAGTGTCTAACGGGGATTTAGCTAAACACACACGTGCATCTGAGCGGGACCGGCCGCCGGCTTCTGTGTTGTTGTGTAAATAAATAATAATCGGATAAATTTCTCGCCCTGACAGAAACGCTTCGGCGCAGCCTTGAGGGATGGAAAGACGTGTACTCTGTGCTTTGGCCTATATTATCTTACGTTTAACAACGATACGAGTGTTCGTTTGCTAGGAATTTTCCTCAATATTTTTAGCATACGATATACCGTTGCGTTGTTGTACATAATTTTGTAGGCCTAGGTCGGCGGTTCTGCACTTTCTCACCTCTTGAGCATACCCAATTTAAAAACATTAACCCGCTGCGCGGCGGTAATTCTGAGTGATTCTAGGACACGATTTTCGCCTGGTACGCCATGGAAGCCGTCACACGCAAACATGACCAGCCAAGCGTAAAAAACAAAAGTAACATAGCGTTCAGGGGATTTCAGAAAACTGTAAAATGTTTCTTATTAAATTGATAACTGTATATAAATGCTGTATGATTAAAAACAATTTGAACAATTGTTTTGATCATGTAAAAAAAATACCAAAAAAAATATTTTTTTTAATCATACAGTGATTTAGGCATGGCTCTTTATCTCAATGCCTTACAAAAATGTTCAGGGAACAGTGTATAGACCTGTTGACATAGATAAATTGACTAAAATGTTTTGACCACTATATTTCAAAAATTTTAAATTTTGGCTATAAAACGATTCATTTGGCTAAATAAAAAAAATTTGACTTTAGCCATTTTGGCTATAGCTAAAATGATTTGACTAAAAAAAATATTTTGACTTTCGCCAAATGGCTAAACAAAATGAAATGTTAGTGCTACCCCAGATAAGGTACATATCACCACTGGCACACAACAGAGCTACACCATCACACAGGACAGGGTCTGTGTGGGAATTAAATCAAATTATCTCCGCATAATTAATAAATGATCCATTCAATGTTTGATTTGCGGAGAACCTAGCCTAGCCTATCATATCAAGACAAGTTTTCATGTTCTTGGGAAAAATCCCATCAAATGTTTACCAGACTACTATGCATATAAAATCATTTCTAGCCTTCAGAAACTTTTATCATTTACCCAAGTACACATTGTCTAAACGTAACATAGCGCATCATCTTAGTTGTTGGGTCAAGTCAACAATTTTTGTGTTGAACCTGTAGGAACTTTTTTAATAATCTGGGCAAAGGCTTGTTTGTAGCCCACTAAAAAGTTATAATCGTGTAAGTAGTCATAATACACAATTTTTGTCTTTTGAAAAATATTTTAATGTTGCTATCCATTTTTAATCCGTATTAAGCACTCATACATAGCCAGTATTGATTGTCTGTCAGTGTCACATCCGTGACACCTATTATGTAACGTCCGTTACAACTATTTAAGTAGCTATTAATTAAAATTGGTAAAATAATTTAAAACTTTTTTATCCATTTAGTGTAGAATAGACTAATAAATACACTAATAAATGTTCATCTTCAGTTTTCCAGTGAGCTGAAATTTACATATGAAGTCAAATTTTCAGTTATTCTAAATAAAAGAAACTGTGTTGAAGCATCAAAACCCATAACTCAATTTTGAAGCGGGCCAGGCTGCGCGTGCATGGTGGCCGGCCTTGCCTTGGTTTTGCAACACTTCACATCCGCATGTACGACGAACGCTCGAAACAACCAAGAAACCATAAATGTGTAAATATTAGCGGTCCGGCTTGATCATCGGTATTTTTAACTTTAACGATTTTAAATACGACAAGTAAACAGGCTTTAAGGGTCACACTTTTCTATTCCCTTTAAATATCTGCTGCCCTCTATCGGTTTTGCTAGTCGCTACCTATTATCTTGCCTTTAGTCTAGAGACTAGGCTAGGCCTAGCCCAGAAAGGAGTAGGCCTAGCTAGGAGCTAGGCTAGGCCTGGCCCTACTAGCCTAGAGCCTAATCGCCGATCGATGACATCCCTCCTCCGATCCTACACACTAGTATTACTAAGCTTATTAATATTATACATGAAAAGAACAATAGAAGATTGTTTTTTAATTATTTTAAAATACTAAACTTACCCACTAGGCCTAGGCTACTTGTAGAATTATATTTTTACACCATAAAAGTAAGAAAAAGAATTGGCTTTTCGAAAGCGTGGTGTGTGATGTTTTCATTGGCACCCCACCACAGCAGCTCGAGAGAGAGTAGTCGTCGACGATAGAGTGCGTAAGTGTTGGTTGTTGTTTGCAGCGTTGCCAGCGATAAAATTTAAATTATGTCGTTATAGCCTGTGTCTCAAATAATTCCAGATTGGGCTAAATAATGTGAATGCCAAATTCCCAAAAATGTGTCCCTAAGTAGCGCCACCAACGGTTGCATACCTAAAAAGTGTCTGTAAAACCAACAAAATAGGGACTATGTTCTTCAAAATTTATATTTTTAGTTTGTGTAACTAACATTAATCATTTCTCGCAATATTTTGGGTGCGAAAATGGTACCGGTACACTAATTGTTTCAAACGATATCAATCCGACAAAAAAAAAGAAGAAAACCTTTTATTAGTAGGCCTATCACAGCCAGTTTTGAGTTCGGAAATAGCACACGAATATTAAAATAGAAAATATATTAATGTCTTCAGGACCTCAGCCCCACCATAGTTGAGGCTGAAGACAATTTGGAAAATAGAGAGCCTGCTCGATGGGGCCGGAAATGGCAATTAATTTCAAATATGAAATAAACATGTGTTTGTGTCTCCAGGAGGTAAGACAATTTATTTTTAAAAACTAGGGCTGATGCCCGGAAATGGCACAATTGAAAATATGAAAAAAAATATATAGTGTCTCCAGGACCTCAGCCCCACCATGGCCGGGGTTGAGGTAAGACAAATTTTAGGGAAAAAAATAGCTGCTCGATGACCGAAAATCACTTAATTTGAAATGGACACAAAAAAAAGAAAATTCTTGAAAATTAGAGCTGCTAGGTAAGTAGCTCTGAAACGAATGGGGGGAACTTGTACGGAAAAAAGACCTGTTTTGTACGATATGATATTGTGCAAGGTGATATGTACGAAATTACAAGATTAAACAAAATATTATTCTTGTTCTGTGGTACTTTAATACAATACTTACTTTCTTGTGTAAGAACATAAACAGACTATAATACTACAATGTTCCTACAGCCCAGTTCACCGGTCTGTAGCGTTAAATAGAGCGTATAAATATTCATTAATGGCCATTATGACACCTATTTACTAGAGTATAGAGTGCCCTTTTATAGGCATATCATATTTGTTCATTGGCTACAATAGTAATTGCACAATAAATGTATTGGTAACCAAAATAGTCTTGTAATTTATTTAATTTTAAATCCACCCTGGAGGATATCTTTGCTTATATAACTATATAACAAAGAACCGGACGGATTTTACAGTTGTTCGTTATACAACTTTTTCCTACTGCACGGGTGCATCCATGGTGTATCAAATGACAGGAATTGTATTGGAAGGTATAAGCTACATTTGAAAAATAATGCATATTAAAATGACCAGCAGAAACTCTTCAGCGACGTGTAGTCAAGCGATAAATACCGCAAAAGTCATTACAATCAAGGGTACAAGAGTTATCAGCAAACTCGTCATGTGCCTCCGCTTTTCCAATAAGTTTTAGTCAATACTCTGAGGGGGAACATTATTTTAAGGGAAAACTCAATGGCTTGATATTAACAATTCGGAACTGGACAAAATACTCATACACTACACAAAACGTTAACACACCAATCCTCAGCGCCCAAATACTGCATAATTTGAACAATTAAAAAGGCACTTGCGTAGAATAATTAAACCCTAAACAAACATATAATCCCAAGATGTTATTTTTAATAAATTTGTTTTGTTTTTGTACGAATTTGTTTGTTACTATACGCTTTTTCTTTTTGCTATCAGCTTCTCTTAACTTGAATAGGATTGGTTATATCAGGCCCGTATCCAGGGGGGGGGGGGGGTGCGTTGGGTGCAGACGCCCCCTCCCCCCCCCCCCCCAAGTCCCAAAAGGTCCACTATTTCCTCGGTTGGTATTTTTTCTTGTCTTGTTTAACTAAAGACAATATCATTATATATATATACAAAATTTACATTATCAATGGTATACAAACAAAAATATGCTAATATAAAATGAAAAAATACCGGTAATTAAATTACGGAATCTGAACTGACTACAAACTTGATGTAAAACATGCGCAGTCGATCATGTGACGACAAGCAATAGCTTAGCGCTTCATGTACGCGGTACGCGGTAAAGTGTTTGCGGGAAATACAGACACTATCGAATACGGCGCCTAAACAAGGGACGCTGTCTGAGTTGGCCTCATCATGAAAGCGTTAATAAGCGGAGGTCCAAGTGCCAAAATGATGCTTCGTTAACATGTCCCATTGCCATGTTTCTACACACTCAGCACACCAACTTTTTTTGTTAGCTAATACCCTTAGGCACAATAATCACAAGGTGTGCCGTTGCAAATTTACTGCGGTTTTTTGCATATCTGAAAAAAAAAATAATTATGGCTTCTTGCCTTAATTAACATAATAAATATCGTATATCACAGATTTTGCTAATTTTTTTGCTAAAATTCTGCATTTTTGCTTAAAAAAAGTAATTTAATTTCAATAAAGTTGAAATAAAAATATTTTATTGAATAGATAATGTAATTAGCTATTAATCAACATTAATGTCAACAAAATACATCAAATATTTATTAAGTTATGAACAATAAAGTGCATCACTATAAAATGGCGGCCATTTTTTCCGCCATCTTGGATTTCAAGATGGCCGCAGTAAATTTGCAACGGCACACCTCGTGATTATTGTGTCTAAGGGTAGTAGCTATCAAAAAAAGTTGGTGTGCTGAGTGTGTAGAAACATGGCAATGGGAGCTCTCTAAACAAGCTATTGGAACTCCGCTTATAAGTTGGTGTCCATCGTTCAACTAGCCCAAGCCACAACAGAGAGTCTTAAATCAGTCTTTAGAACGTCAAATAAGGCAAATTTTGCCAGGACCTTCGGCCCCTGGACCCTGACCGGGGGCCCTTGGCGGCCCCCTGGCCCCCAGTCATTGTTGCTCGCTTCGCTCGCAGCCCCCCCCCCCCCCATTATAAATGCTGCATATGGGCGTGTATATGGAACAAAAATGAATATTAGGGCCTACTGTTAATCTCTAATTTCAACCTCTATATCATTGATAAGAGTGCTGTATCAAACTTAATCAAAACCCAATCTTTATTTACTCCATATAAAAAGGGGTAGGTCTACATATGGAAAAGGTATTTTCCTCGTCATAAATATAAGGGTTAGGGTCATAGTATTGTAATTAACACCATTAGTGGAGAGACTATGAAACCTCCCTGTATAATAGACAAAATCATTATTCTGTCTGATTATACTATGTATATGATTTCCGCTTCCCGTTTATTAACTATAGATAATCGATTTTATGCACGTTTTGTAGATCAGTGAAATCTGCTGGTTGATCCAGAATACAACAACACGTCCTCGATTGCAGCACATCACAGTCGAAAAGAGCCTACAATGACACCTATGTTGAAATGTATTCTGTTTGCTGGATTAGTTTTGCTTGTACAGCGTATTATGTATGTTGTGTAAGTATCTAGTACTGAAGTATATTATTTTAAAAACGATTCTGCCATATGTTATAACAATTATGTTTAGTTACTAGACAATTGTCACCTTATCTGCTTTGGTATATAGGCCTACACTATACTAGGACTGGCGCAGAATCAGAAGTTTTGCGGGTACACCGTTGTATGTGTACGGTGTATAACAGTTTCTTGTTTTACATACAATTTATACGAGAAAAAAATCATATCAAAAATCTGAAACGAGTTTAAATATTATACTACTATAAGCGTCTTGTTTCTAAATGTTGTATAGAGCATGTCCAATAGTTGTCCTATGTGATGATAGGAAACGGTAATTTACAAAATAGTCCCGTGATTAACAAACGCATAGACGGGGATCCGGGAAACATTTGAATAAACGTACACGCTATATGGATTTATTATTCTATTATCATTACATAGAGTTGGTTTTGGATTTCACAAAACATTGTTTGACCATGCTCCGGGACCTTGTCGCAAACTTCCTCCGATTGGTGAGTATTTTAACTATACTTCATCTATTATTACCTATATTAATTGCCCTTTATTATTATCTATTCAGACAAAAGATACATTTTACAAAATATAATACAAATCAACAAATTAAACAAACACGACATAAGGAGAAACATACCATTAGTTACTAGCTGCCATGAAAGCACAAAAGCAGCCTAAGCTACACTGTCACCAATTAGCAGTGTACCTTCAACCAATGACTAGTAAATGAAACCACTCAGAAACTGAGTGAAGTACTTGGCAAACTAGAAGGGCACTCCAGCGCGGCGAGCCACAAACAACACAATTATTAGTTTTAATATCCAGATGCGATTCTTCTCTACTTTAAAAATTCAGATTCATATGCCTAGTTACGTAATATGAAGCAAGTAAATATTGTCAGCTGTTCAGTCATGTACTTTGTAGCGTATCCGGTAATGCTCTGTTTTGAGTAATCACAGCTCCAGCCCGTGTACGAATCTCTAATTAATTTCTGATTAATTTTTGTTTGCTTTAAAATGGAAAATAAATATTGTTTTTCTTATATTTTGAAGAGAGATATTTAGAGTGTTAATTTAGGAAATTGCTGTTTTGCAACTTCCTACTGTCGCACACATCTTGGAAAATAGAGCTGCTAGATCCTCATAAATTGAACTTATCGAATAAAATAATCATACGAGCTACTTGATTTTAAGTTCTAAAAAGCCATTTTAATTAGCAAAGACCTGAACCACGGATCATAAGAATAGTGTCATTGTCACGCTCTGGAATGCACAATTTGCATAAATCACATGTGAGAATTAACTATTATGTTCAGTTTGTGGACTACAAATATGCATAATAAATGGGAAGGAATTCTTGATAGGAATTCTCCACGACTACTGCATGATTGGACGTGGCAACTCTTTTTGGGAAAGGAATGGGAGAGTTTCATATAACTATTTTAAAAACCCTTCAAGTGTCGAATCCTGGATTTTGAAATAGTTGGGGAGCCAGAAATAGGGTTACCTGCACCCTCTAGCAAACTATGCCAATAATGTTTTTTTGCTTCCTTAGGCCTATATCAATACAAATCCATTTTTTGCTGTAGGCCGAAAAAATGTGGATGCTTGGTCAGTACAGGGTCCAAAAGGTCAATATGGTCAAAGTTAAAACTTTGCGTAACTTGGTAACTACTGGGTGTATTGGAATATTACTACCAAACTACCCCGAAGACCCATATTTCTATTCACTCTAATGGAAAACTTTTGACAAAAGTGGAGGACGGAAACCCCATTTCTGACCACTGGTCAAGAAATTGGCCATATGAATATCTCAGCAACCACTGGTCAGAAAGTGATAATTGTGGTCTCAAATTACTCGCAAAGTATATGTTTATAATTTGTTCTAATGTAATAAAAATCATAAAACTGTTAATAAACCCTTAATGTTGTTCTTAATTAATTTAGCCGGCACAAACATTTTTGGTTTAGAGCACACTTTTCATATCTCAGAAATTGTTAGGCGGATATGGTCGTAGTTGGTGTCAAAATACTCAGAAGATACATATTTCTATTCACATTAATGAACAACTTTTGCCAAAAAATGACCGTGAACTTTTTTTTTACCATTGGTCAAGAAAATGGTCATATCAATATCTCAGCAACCACTAGTCAGAAAGTTATAATTTTAGTCTCAAATTACTTGCAATATATACAATTATATTGCTCTAATACAACAGAAATACACAGAATGAAATTGTGTGTAATGTTTTGGCCTAAGACAGTGGTGCTAAATTAACCATGCAAGGCCGTTCGACTTTACTGAGATGTATAAGAATGAAATAAACAATGTATTAACTAACATTAGAACAATTATTAACTGTGAAAAATGTAAGACAGAAGTCAAAGGAGTGCGGTCTGTTCCCTAATGTAATGGACGAGTGTGTCAAAACGTTACAAACAAGCGGTTGAATTGTTTAAAAAATGGGTTTTAAAAAATATATATATTTTTTTATTTTTAGAATATGGGTCTGAGGACATTACAACTCTACCTAGTGGTATAGCGATTATATCATCCGTAAGTATCATGGTATAAGCCGGGCAAAATTGGTTAGATAGATGTGGATTGCAATTCCGTCCTAAAGTAGTGCGTGTGATCTTTTTTTTAAACTGCGAAGCGATCCAATGCACAGAAAAGATCCATAGAATGTTTGAGCCGATTTTTTAGTACAATCAACTGTATAGTATCAGAAGAACCTATGTCTATATCACATAATGGGATGAAAGTTCCTATCAGAAGACATAATACTGCATAATGTTTGTTGTCATTAAACATGATACTGGTTGTTTGTCGGGTATTCTATGTAGCCCTATGTGTATATCGTTAAACATTTTTACATGACTGATATTACAGGGTTTGTATGGACCTCCTACTAGTAATTTGTACACATACAATTTCAACAATCCAGACAAGGGCGTACAAGAAGTTAAGTTGGTAAACTTTAAACGATCTAATTTGTACCCGCATGGTATGTCTACATGGATTGACCCAAAATCAGGTTAGAGTTTGTTTTTTTTCAGTTTCAGATAATATTGAAGTTTTCTTTACGTTATAAAATTATATTATGTTAATGTACGATCTTGTTCACATGATGTACGCACACTGCGAATATATAACGTCTCCGTAAAGTACGGATTGTCGCAGAGAAAATTTGTCCAATAATATTTACTAAAAAATATCATAAATATCTTCAGATATCTTTATTTTGAATATAATTTTTTTTAAAGGAAAGGTGACTTTGTTCTTAGTCAACCATTCTCCAGACCGTGAAGCTGTTGTTATATTTGATTTCAATGAAGCAGAAAACACGTTATCATACAAGAAAACGATCACAGATACATTGTTTACAAGGTATAAGACGTTATTTTTTTGTATTTGAAAAAAATAGAAATATTTCAGTCAGTCGTATTATACCGTCTACAGTAATGATGGAATACTCAATGGTTCACATACACACACAAACATCAAAATGAAAAAAAAACAAATTTACTCGATGCATAGGCCTATGCAATTATCATCCATTACAAATCGAACTAAACATGTATAAAACAGTTTAAAACAAACTTTATTTCCACCTGTGTTTTATTTTTATTTATTTTATTTTTTTTATTTTTTTTTTTTTTTATTTTTTTTTATTTTATGTCTTTAGGCACTGTGGCCAAGGATTACCAATAGTGAATTAATCACTGTCCTATCAGATAGGTGGTAATCCCTCTGATACAGAGGCTATTGTGTGAACCGGTTCACCGGGGTAACCCCCTACTCTTTTTCGAATAATGAACTGGGTTCTTTAAAGTACACACAGGTTATAACTGTGTACACTGGACCTACGGTTTATAGTCCTTATCCGAGAAGACTTGTTCCACCACCTGAACTAGGAGCGAGTCGGCCTCGAACCCTTGCCGATGTTGTTGTTGGCTCTTTAGGTACGATAAACGGCGCCCCTGCCTTAACCGCTCGGCCATATGACTCGCTCATACCGATGATTTACCCTAAACAGTACCGAGAATCGGGTATGATTTAATAATTGTTTTTTTTAAATACTAAAATGTAGTTTTCCTATTATTTGTTAGGCCCTAAAAGAAATTTAACGATAACATGCATGACAGGATGTTGGAATGTACTGGTTCTGCCGTATCGATGGTAGGCTAGGCCTAAAGACAACAATACAAATATAGATTTGTTTTGTTTCATTCCACCATCTTTAATTTACTTTTCTATATCAATGTATAGATCCTGATGTTATCATTGATGCATATTTTGTTTTTTTACTTAAGCCTAAATGACGTAGTGGCCACCGGACCCGATACATTCTACGCTACTAATTTCCTGCTCTTCGGATACAAATATATGTTACTTGACAAAATACTTCGTTTGTCGTTTGCGTCTGTTGTTTTCTATGATGGAGAGAAAGCCTCGTTTGTTGCTACAGGGCTATCGGGAGCAAATGGAATCAATATATCTCCCGATAAACGGTTTGTCATTTGGGACTTCTATTTAGGGACATTAAAGATGTATTGTTCCCCAAAAACATGAAAAATGAAGATTAATTAAGTCAGACTAATATGTTATTTTGTAGTTTTAATAAAAAAACTTGACAAAATAATTATTAAATTCAAACAAAAAACCATTGGTTGGCAGCCAATTTGACTATTTTTAACGATATTTTTAAAGAATTTAATCAGCTTTAATTGGACACTCACCCTATGAAATGACGAGAAATACATTTAATACATACATCCCTCCTTTAGTGGACATCCATATAGTCCTGAAGTGCTTCTTAATATTGTTCTAGTGAAATTGGTATTTAAACTAAATACATTCAATTTCGCGCCACGGAAGAAAAACAGTAGAGGACTGGCCTAGTAAATAACTCTCTAAAACACTAAAAATTAAAAAATTATGCGCGTCTTATGTATTTAATATGTCAAGAATGAAAAGATCAAGGACTACTATATTTTTAAGAGAATTTAATTTTAGAGTAACGCAGTTTGATGCCGTTATGTTATAAAGTTGCTCTTATCAGAGAAAAGAGTTGGATTATCATGCTTCCCTGCATAAAATGAATAATTCTCTTATAGGACAGTATACGTTGCTACCACATTTAGTCATCAAGTTCGAGTTTACTCACGTAAAACAGATTCATCATTGGAACCGGTGAAGGTTAGTATAGGCCTATAATTAAAATTATTATTAAGACCTAAAATAAAATATAAACTATTTTAAATATATAATTATAGTATAATTTATATTATGATTTAATCGCCTATTTTTTAGATTTTGAATATATACACGGCACCGGACAACATTGAAGTTGATCCAACGACAGGCGACTTGTTGGTGGGGTGTCACCCACTCGTACACAAGCTGCTGTCTAGTAAAGAGCGCATTAAAGGAGCCTCACAGGTAAGTTGGTATTGATGATAAAATAAATTGTTTTATTCCTAGTGGTATTATAGGCGAGCGCGGTGGAAACTTATTTTGATGTTACCATCGATACCAATCCTTCTACTTATTTTATCCATGGATGGACTCACAGATAAAATAAATTAATTACGTCGATAAAACATAGTCATTATGATTTATTGTCGTTATGTGACACATAAGATGAATATACTGAAATAAACATACAAAACACGTCTATTACATCCACTACTATCATAGATACTGAATTATTACCATGACTTTTATACTCAATATCGTCATTAACATGCTGTCAGCCAATTTAAATTAGATACTTTATATCAATACTATTAACGTATAATAATATATAATTAATTATTAAATTAATTGTAAAATTTATTTTTAAAGCCAATAATATATAATCTATATTAGGCCTATAATAATAAATTATAATAAATTAGGCTGTATAATGTAATGTTTATAGTATTTTTGATGTTCTTATGTTACTTTTAAAATGTTGTATGCCTGTAGTATTCATGTCTATTTTTGATATATTGATTGTTTTAAATAATATAAATATTGTATATAATAATAATTTTATTAATATACATTTTAAAATTTTGAAAATGTACTCATATTATTTCCATTTTAATTGGCAAAATAAAATTGAATCTTGAATCTTACATTTGATTTATTAATGCTCTAAAGCTAAATGACTAACAACTGTATAATGTTTAATTATCTTTCAGATTCTACATATACATTTTGATGGTGACTGGAATGAAACCATACGTGAGGTGTATGCAGATAATGGTAACAATTTTAAGGGCTCAAGCGTCGCAAGTTTCTACGGTAACCAAATGCTGGTTGGTAGCATAACCGGACATCTCTTACGCTGCGATGTTCGTGGGTTTTGAATTAAAAAGTTGTTATTGTTTGGGCATCATAGAAACTGATTTACTGTTTGCAATAATTCCACCTATATAATGTTTGATATTTCTTATCCTGCTCGATAATATTTATAAATATTAAACAAAAATTTATAATTAATGGGTACTGTGAGCAAGGTAATGAATATCTTTTGTTGTTGGATTTTATAATATATTATGCTATCATATAGCTCTTTTTTTGTCCAGTAATGGTATCAAAACTAAAAATATTTATGTGTTGATAAAAACAAATATTTAAATCAGAAGTTAGGCCTACGAAGTTAAGATTAATGATAAACAATTCTTTTGTAAATTGTTATAATGCGCCAAAAAGATAACATTTGATTTATAATCAGAGATTAAAGCATAGTTCCCACTAGCGACGCAACACAAGGACGTAACGCAACGCAAGTGAATTGACCAATCACAAGCGATGGCTTATTCGCTTGTGATTGCAAAACTGTCTATAACTTCGCTTGTCATTGGTTAAAACGCTTGCGTTGCGTTTACGTCCTTGCGTTACGTTCTATTAACGTCCTTGCGTTACGTTCTAGAGTGGGAACCACGCTTCAGAATAGGTCATTCGGCGTGTCTGACTGACCTTTACCAACTAAATGATAAAGAAGATACACAAATCGGAGATGTAACATTAATATTTATTTGTTTGTCATGATTACTTGCAGTACATACAATAATTGCATTTAATATACTAATTGCTATGTCCACCTTCTTCATCTCTGAAGATGATGATGATAATGATGCAATTGTTTAAATTCATAATTGTTGTGTAATATTACTATAATATTGCAAAACTCTACAACAAGAAATACATACGCTTATTAATAACGGACGTAAGCCTACTCTAATATTGCACCATAAAGGAATTACATTAACTATATTAACAGACAATATTCATACAATCATTAATAATATCTCTGGTCCTATACATGTTATCTTACTTACATACATTAAACAAACATAAGGCGCCACAGTTCTTCAATGCTAAAGTTAATAAATAACATTATTAAAAGTCTATTGAAACCGTTAAGGCACCGTTTTAACTTCTATCATTACTAGAAACAAGTACAGGGAGAAAAATAGCACAAACAAACATTGATGGTTCATACCAATGTGTGTCTGTGGGAGTGGTGTGTGCGTGTGTGGGAGGGGTGGGTGCGTGTGTGGGAGGGGTGGGTGCGTGTGTGGAAGGGGTGTGTGTGTGTGTGTGTGGGATGGGAGGGGTTGTGTGTATAATCAAAATACCAAAGAGTATTTTATTTTATTTTATTCAATCGAAACCAACAGCGATAATTACTGCCACTAACAGGTTTGATACAAACAAAGCCAGGACTGTTTAAAGCACCTTGATTGGTCCTAACATTGATCAAGGGTTTCTCTCGTCCAGTGCCCACCTTGACCAGAGGTCTGAGGCAGATACTAGATGCAGGGGCTGCCATAAGAGTCAGCAGTGCTGATTTCAAATGCCTAACGGGACCCCAGCTCCGTATACAGCACCCGTTTTCCCCAGATGGTCTCCCATCCAAGCTCTAACCAGGCCCAACGTCGCTTAACTTCGGTGATCTGACGTTTCAACGTGGTAAAGCCGTATAAAGCCGTATAATAAAAGTAAATGTGTATTGTTACTCTATTCTAGGATAATAACAGAGTCAAGGAAATTAAAAAAAGAATTAGAACCGACAATTGCATTGCACATTCACTTTGGAAATTTCAAAATTTAGGTATGGTATAACAAATATAACATAATATAACATAAATTAGTTACCTGAACTTAGGCACGCCCATTGCAAATATTTGCCCTATTCCAACTATTGCACTATTTTAACCATCAACGATGTAGATACTGGTTTTGGAATTGCTATTCCATAACAACAAATACAAGAACTCATTTTCAATTAATTAATACATATCTAGCACACACAGATTTCGTTTTTAGACTAAATATGCGGGCTTCTTTTAAGATTATAGGATATTCTTTTTGAGGTTAAATAAAGTAAGGGATTTCTTTAAGAATAAGTCTACTTGGCCCTTATTTGCATCTGGTATGTAAATGTTCCTCTAGTATTGTTTTGTAAAGGAGCAGCCTCAAATATTGCAAACCAGTTTTAGCATCACGATGTAAGTAACTAACTCATGCTTGAAATATGAGCTGCATAAATTAGAGTCTGAAAGATGCTGAGTTGGCAATGTTATGAACAGCCTGAAACGCACTATTAAAACTGAAAGAGAATCCAATAAAAGACATTGTGTATATGTTACAGTAGGTACGGAAGAATGCTGCGAATTATCAAAAGACACTAATACCAGAAGGTACTAAATACAATACTATCAAGGCACTAATACCAAGGAAATCTAACAACAGGATGCTGATTGCTGAGCTCTTGAGATCAAAGGGCTTATCTGTGGTTGTGATACGATCAGTTACACGCCCCTTAACAGGAACTTGTGCCGCGGAAAATATGTACATAGTACAGTACTGTGGTATTTGTCACAGCCAGACATATGATCAAAGGACTGCTTGCTATCTTACCAAGGCGAGCTCAGTGTCCTGTTGTTAGATTGCCTTGCTAATACTAAGTTATGTTTATTTAAAAACATTTAAAAAAAGCACTGTACCTTGAGGCGAACAACGAAAACTTTGTTTCATAGAAATCTCTAAATCGATCAAACAATGTCATGTTCCTGTACTCTTCTATAAGTTTCTCATGTTCTAGGAGATCTTTGAATATTTGAAGTTCTTTAGAAGAAAACTCTAAATAATAAACAAAACAAAAATAAAGATATTTTAAATATAATAGTAAATATGAAAATGACATTCGAATTATATAAATAATTTATGGATTAAGATGTTTTTTTTCCTCCATAATACTAACAAACAACATTTATGAACTCTATTTACTGCTGTTTCAAGGAAAATGATCAACAGTATAATAGTTATATAGTAATAGTTTTTAGCCATCTGCCGTTAGAGCACTGAATGTTAGAGAATGATGGGTAATGGTGTTTCTACTTTTGTTGTATTGTATTGTGCTGTTAGTTTCATAGCAACACAATTTACTATGTAGTTTATACAAATGAAATAAAAAATTGAATTGATTTGATTTAGTTATTGAAACAAGTGAGATTTTAGTATTTCTATCTATCTGAATAAATAAATTAAAGGTAATACATTATAATTGTTTTTTTCTTCATTGTAATGCAAAATATCCAAAATACCTGCCAAACTAGACTCATTGCTGTTTCGAATTTCTTTAAAGTCGTTAAATTTCTTCCTAATAGCGACATCTGTTGTATTAACGGTCAAGTACATGTAACAAGAAGGTTCTTCTGATACTGTGTGTACAATATGAAACTTACCAGAAGGCACCTATTGTTTGAGAGGAGAAAAACATGTATAAAATGTACCAGAAGGTAAATATCGATGGACAAGAGGATAATAGTTGTATTATAGAGAATAGTTTATTCTGAACAGGATCAGACAACTCAAAATGCTGGGCGTTATCATCATTAGATATCACTTTTCCACTAAGTAGGGCTAATTTCAAATGACACGTGATGCGCAATTAATCAATCAAATTGCAAGAATACAAACATGTGTATTATAAATAAAAATATCTCAAAGCAGCAGCTGCAGAATTTTCTTATCCAACTAGCTTTCAATTGTTAAATTTTGCCATATCCTATTTTCATGTACAGTGCATTGACAGCCAGCTATATATGCACTATGTAACTATTATCATATATAAACAGAAGACCATGTAATAACCAATCTCCCACAATACCATCTGATTGAGAATTGCAGCAACTGATATACAAACCTGTATACTACCGCCCTCATGTAATGTAATATTTTCTTTATAATCTGTAATTTCAACCACTAAACTACCCTTTAAAACCTGAATACTTGTGTTGCCAAGGTTTGGATCTACAAAGTTCTCAAGATGCAAGCCTAAAAAGTAATAATCATCCATTAATATTACCCTTTCAGAAATTAATATGTCTCTTAAAATAATCACTTGATATTCCACACTGATTTTCAGAGCTTGATATCATAAATTTGTTATCAGTATATATATTTTTGAATGTTCCTACATCATCATGTTTTATTTCAGATATGTAATAATTTATAAAAATGGAAATTTACCAGGAAAGTCTGCCACAAACACTACTGTAGTATGGTTGTCCAAAGAATCTTCAATCTCTTCAAACTTTGTTCTCCATGGCGATAATTCTGAGAGAAGAGGCATTAGGAAACTTGAT
Source organism: Antedon mediterranea (assembly GCF_964355755.1). Classification (NCBI taxonomy): domain Eukaryota; kingdom Metazoa; phylum Echinodermata; class Crinoidea; order Comatulida; family Antedonidae; genus Antedon; species Antedon mediterranea. The sequence continues at coordinate 8,444,077 of NC_092675.1, read as the reverse complement.
TGGTTAAATGGTGACCAATCAGCTGCAACGATATCAACTTTAGGATTCCACATTCTACAGACGGATTTAAAGATGAAGATTTAGTTTCTTTTGAACAAGAATGTATTCAACATGTTACTATAACACATTTGTTGCAATCAAGGAAACATAATTGGAATGTCTTTTGCTAAAGTGCAAATCTAAACAAACCAACCAGTATCAAGCCAGCAAAAATTAAAACAATGAAAGTAGATTTAATCAACAATTCTTCATTATGTTTATTGAATTAGTTATTAAATATAGATTTCCGTACAAACCTTTGTTGAAATCTTCCATTCAATGATCGCCAAACATCAAAGTAAAGTTGTGTATTGTGTATGTTATGATCTTTAAGGTGGTCAGCTAAGCACATGGCATACTGCTTTAGCATGTCTCCATGGGCACTCCATCTTTCACTAGCACCTTCCCAAAGCTATAACAAAAAACAAACAGTAGAAACCTATACAGTAAAACGGAACAAAATACTCATTTCATGGTTTGATTCAGTACAAACAAATATACTTACATGTACACCTGGAGTGATGTAGCCGACTTCCCCAGTTTTGTTGTCTACAAAGGTAATTTTAATATGTTGACTTGACCAGCTATGAACCATCATGTCCCAAGAGTAGCCGTACAGTCCATTTGTCCAGTTGTTGTATCCCTTTAGTAAGATAAAGTAAATAAATAAAACCAGACCTCGATGGTGACTGTGGTTCCTATGATGTGTATTAATCTGTGTAAAGGCCAATTTACATAGACAAGCGGTTTGTGGCAATCTATTGTCCAGCAAAGGGTCTTTCATTAACATAAAAAGCATTGCAATAATCAACAATGATACCTCTTTTGTGGTGATAATTGACAAATAAAAAATGGTGGTCAACTCTACTAAAACTACAATAGCATACTGCACTCACCTTTGTAACAAAATGTGAATAGGGCAAGATCACTTGAGTTAATGAATAAGCTGAAAGAACTCCGAAAATGATTCTGTGTTTAAGATAAATTGTACTTTCTGTTTCATCGTTGGTTCTTTTAATGATTACTTCTTCTTTTGATTTTCGTTTCTGTTTGTGTGATTTTCTAATTGGGCTGATGACCTCATCTGGTTGTTGGTGGCTATCTAGTTGTTGGTGGCTATCTGATTCTTGATACAAGCAATGTTTACTGCTCTGAAGTGGCGTATTCAACGGAAGAACTATGTGGCATACTTGTGGCAAGCGTTTAAACAGTTGTCTTGGCCAGTCAGCATAACAAAACATTAGGATAGATACAAGCATAGTGTATGGAAACATTCCTAATAAGGACAACAACATATTAGAAAAAATGAAGCAAGAACATTATTACACAGAGCTACTATTACACAGAAATAATTTTCATTTTAAATGCCAATGGCATCCATTCCAGTTTTTCTCCTTACCTATTTGGAACATTTGAGAGTTCATTGCATGAAAGGAGACACAAAAGAAAGCAGCCACTGGTCTTGTCTTGTCAAAGTATAGCAAGAAACCAATCATCAAATCTAGCATTAAACCTCCTATATGAACAATATACAAATCAATATGCTCATTCGTCAGAAATAACCTGAAAACCATAAAATAAAGATAATTTTTATTTGGTGAAAACAAAAATTGATTCCTTGTTGACACATGTCAGGAAAGATGTTTGGTTAATACTGAGTGCACATTAATTATGTTATGTGTACATAAGCAAACAGACCATACAAGCCTATTCCCTAAAGCTCTGTCTATACTATCAAACGTGACAAAAAATGCGATGTGCCCATATATGGACAGGATGACATCATATCATAAACATATTTGGGCACGTCACACTTTTTTGTAATCTAGTTTGATAGTGTAGACAGAGCATTAGACATTTAAACATTTTACTAAACAGCACATTTTCCATTATATTAATTAATTAAGCTATCAGTTGAATTTTTTATTTAAAGATGATGTATTCACATGGACAAAGTAAAACTTATTTCTTGTGTTTCTGTAATGTACTCCCATATTTAGAAGCAAAACTCCTAATTTCATGGGATGGTTGGTTCTGCAAATATTATTCTTAGCATCCAGGTAATTGAGATAAATATACCTAAATGGATCAAATATCCAGTTGAGAGCGAGATTGTCCATTGAATACCCTGTTATCCAATCTTTATCAAGTTTTTTCAAACCAGCAATAAAATATACTATAAAAATCTAAAAGTAAAACAAAAGTACTTTATTAATCAGTCATTATATTTTAATGTGATTTTCTAAAATGCAAACCAAGATCAATTTTAAAGATTTGTACAATAAATATTGATGAATTTTCACATAAATCCGTATAACTTACTTGAAATTGTATTAAGGCATAATTCCAAAGTGGAACATGTGAATTTCTTATAGATGGCCTTATAAGTCCATCTACCGACCTAAAAAAAGATATTTTGTTTGTAAATTAATCTTGAATCTATTATTATTGTTCATTTCAAAATTTTCTGTGTGAAAGTTACTGAGTTTGTTTACTTAATGTTATTTATAACAGAACATCTAAGAATTATGTAGAAATTTAAAGTTCTATTGGGTGAGTGATGAACAAATCATGTTCACTTTTAAGTACTTTTTAACAAGGCCATATACATGGCTGCAGTCGCATGCTCAAGTTAGTGATTACCGAACAACAGACTGACATAGTGGTGAGCGTTAGAATGTTATTTTTTTCGTAAAACTTACGTCTCTAGTTCATGTAAATTACCATAATGGTTACTACATAAGTTGGCGAAAACTTATTTACATTCATTAAAAGCTAAATTCAACTAGTTTTCTAAATATTATCAGACTTAATATTGTGTTAATAAGATTCATACCAACAGCGGTTTGCATCAATGAATAGGAACTGTAATCCAAGAAGTCCATACAGATAGGAGTGGTTGTTCCATACAGATTTGTCCAGTAGATAGACGTACCAGTATGTGAGCACAAATGTAAGACAGCTGAGGCGATATAAAAATCCAAACATTAGCCCCAAGGCTCCTATAGGTTATAATGAAAAAATACTATACTAAGTGCATTTGATTTTAATATACAAGGTTCCTAGCTTTATGTTTGGAAATGCATTTGGGTTTATGAAGAATGGTTATCGACTGTAGGGTATGGAAATTCGACGAATATGGTACTATAATACTCAATTGGAATTTTCATTGAATTATATGAACTTCCATTTATTTAAGGATTGCTGATAAGCACCTAAGCACTATCAAAGGTGATGTTTTGAAAATTATCATTGAAATTAATGTAAATAAGATATACAAAATAAAAATCAAAATTTATGTTACCAAGACACATCAGCAGGTAAACCACATACATCCAGTCAACTGGGAGTGGTGCCAAAAAATGGAAGAGTGGGAAATTGCATCGATAGGGATCACTCCACCTGCTACTGATACTGGCCATGCCACGTTCTTGAGGTATATCAATTAGAATGATGAAACCTAGGAGACAAAATGCCAAAGTCATTACATATCCATTATAAGATGAACTAATAGCCAAGCATGACTAATGATATGTATTATAAGCTACCTCAAATATAAATGACTGCAAATGAGGGAAAAATACACGTCTCATGTGTGCACTTTTCTTTTTTTTTTGTAAAAACACACTTTAATATAAGAATCTCACTCAATCCTCAAAATTAAGAATGGCTGAAAATAAACAAAAATAAAATCTTTGCTAGAAATCATAGCATATAGTAGAGTTATCTATAATAGCCATCCAGTAGGAATATATTAATCAACAATTTGGAAAGCAGCATCTCGTACACGTACACATAGCAGTAAATTAGGAAATTTGAAACTCCAGTAAATACAATGCATATAGTCTACTTTTAGACATTTATAATACTTTTAATTGAAATCTTATTATACATACCAAATAAAACACGCCAGACAGCTAATGATGCTGAATCTCTAGGTTCATGAAGAAGATATATAATGTTATCAAATGAGATAGTAGTTCTCAAACTTATAGCCATCTTTAGTCTCTGGTACCATGAACTGCTACACAGTTTCATTGTAAAACTGATTACCGGTACTGAAATAAAAAAATTAAAAAAACTATATATGTTAGAGTTATTATTATAATTTTAATGACCAATCTACAAAAGCATAGGTTCTTTATTGGGGAAGGTAAGCCCACATCCACTCTCTCTTCTCTTTCCATTATTGAACATAAAAACATTGTTAAAAAAAAAATAATAATAATTTTCTCAGATAAAATTTAATTGACCCCCTTCTAGGTTTAGTATATTCATTCAGAATCTTTTTACCACAATGATCATCATATATAGACCTATTTATTATTTTAATATAAGTTATTCATAGTTAAGTTATTGATAATTATTTAAAATTATTATCAATAACTTGAAAATATAAAGGGGGATTAAAGTACCATGCTATACTGTTTACACCATGAACACACGCATCCTAAAAAATTAAGAGCTTTATTTAAAAACATTTACTATACTACTACTACTAGGCCTAGGCTAGTTTTGGAAGGCTTACGCTACAATCGAAGTATTCCTTTCTTAAAGACTTCGTACTGTACTTAAATGCAGACTTGTTAGGCCTGGGCTTAAAACTTGTGTCCGTCGTCTTTATGAGATGTGATTTTTATAATTACAGAGCTATAAATTTAATTACCAATTAATTAGTCACTTACCTTACTTTAAAAATACTACACAATCGGAATAATATTAATACTATTAATATTACTATCTATAATTTTTATTTTATCAACCAATACACTCGGCAACGTTTGTTTATACATACCAATTCAAGCGTGAAACCGATTATGACGTCAGGGGATGACCTTTCAAAATGATACTCGATTGATGTGATACAGCAATCAAAGTGCCTTGGTTACAGTATGGTTATTAGTATACAGCATACATATATATTAATTATTAACACACTGTGAACCTTTTTTAATGTGTTCCTACGTAGGCCTTTGAATTTTTAAATATTCATGTATTTTAAATTTTAAATCTAATTTTGAACGATAATTTAATTATTTAAAGCCTATTGAAAAATAAATACGTGATAGGCCTATTGCAAAAAAAAAAGATGGCCTATACTAAGCACAATATGAAACAATTCCTAAAGATATAAGATCGTACAGGAATGACAGTAGTGAGGAAATTTCAAGAAACAACATTTTATCATCATTAAGCTGGTGGACCTGCGCTTTATGACTTATAATATTTAATAATTTTTCCTCCATAATGTTGTTTTCTGTAAAAAGAAAAAAAAATGCGTTTTTGTAAATAAAGTAAATAGACAACATGGTAAATGATAACATTATTAAATTAAGTAACTAACTACATTTATTTGAATAGCCGACAATTAGGTTGTATAGTAGTCCACAATCATATTGTAGAAATTACTGATCGGTAATATACAAAGTACAAAGTTTCTAACCAAACCCAATGCAAATCACCAATGTCTCTTTACATAAGTGTCGTGTAAACACACTATCTGATTAGCCTTACTTGTTTTATTCATAAATAATTATATGGGACTTTACAGTCTGTAGATTACATAGAGTAAATTACCTGGATAAAGAAGACAACACCCGGAATTTATCGTATTGGTAGGCTATAGTACTGGAAAATATACCACAAGACCACAAACTGCTATATTTGGTTTAGTAGGCCTAAATACTGACTACCGCCGTAAGTTTAATCCTGATATTCATTTTTGTTGTAGGCATCATTAATCACTAGGCTAGGATTTGAAAATACGTGAAAGCGAGTATAGGCCTATATTAGTCCATCATAATCATATATAGGCCTACGCATTAATTTAAAATAAATGAACACCACCGTCTATTTTAATGTTATAAGCCTAACATACATACTGTACTTGCCTTCCTTTAAAGATGGCTATTCCTTTTAAAAAAAGTATGAAAAATGTCAGAATAGGCCATTTTGTAGTTTTCATATTATTCACTTCCGAATAAAATAGGCTAATGATTAAATTTAACCAAAAACTCTGTGTGACGTGACCTGACTTGACTATGTTTGCTTTAAATTACAGTGTTTATGTAGGTAAATAATTTTTCGATCCTAATTTTGTGTCTACGGGACATTAAAATAGAATATTCAGCAAAAACAAAACAAAAATTATTGTGTTCAGGCCTATATAGGCCTATTTTTAAGAAAGGGAAAAGGTTGGTTGGTTTTTCATTTATATTTGTATCGAATGCACCAGTTACTAATATATTAAAGCGTGCTGTTTTCCCTTTAGATAATGGGCCATGCGGTTGAGTTAAGCTTTATCTGGCTAGTGGTGTTTTCAGCAGTAGTTATCACAACGGTAGATGCACAAATAACAAGCAAGTTAACTCTTTATATTAATAATACATTTTAGCTATCGTTGTCATCGATAGCAAATATCTGCCATAGCAATGAATTCAATAATAAATGAAATATAAGTTAGGTCTGTAAAACAAAAGAACGAAACAAATGTTTAGATTAATTTTCATGAATGTAAGTTTAATGTCGGTTGATGAGACAAAAATGGGTTTGCTGGTGACAACAGTTTTTATTGATGTTCTAACGAATATTATTGTTATGGACCGTAGGGTTTTTTCGCATTCAGGTTTGAATTACCATTTTTTTGTGACTAACCATTATGCCTACATAAAAATTAAGATTCGTACTATTGATGGTGGATTCAAACATCTGTAAAGTGTATTAAAAATATCATCTAAAACACCACAATAACTATATTCCTTTTTAATCTTCGTGAATGATTTTTATCTTAATTTAGTCTGTGGAAACGAGACCGTTACTACGAACGGTTCATATTCCTGTTATCTGTATGAGCAAAATGACATTGGTAAGTTCGCTTGTCTATTAAGAATGTATTAAATGAAGGAAAATGAAAATTTATTAGACAAGATGAAGTTACACTCTCTTCCCTGGTTGACAGACCATGGACTTCAGATGACTTTACTAATGATGTGATATGGATATGAATGAGTTAAGATAATAGGGACTTTTAGATTGAGTGAACGTGCACACGACGGTCGTCACGTCCACATGGGTCGTAGTCGACTGTTACTATGTGTGATATATGTGAACATTACGTTGACGTGCCAGTAAACGTATTACATATTAAGGTAGCAGTCGCCATAGTCGACGTGGAAATCTATAAGTCTCAAATAACTTATACACAAACAAATAAAGTGAACGGACGGGTGAGTAATCGAATGTGTGGATGCGTAGAACAGTGAAATTACAATCCACTACTACCATGGTTAGATCGTGGAAGGAATGGTTTGATTAGCTACTTTTTAAATAAATAAGTTACGTTTGCAATTATATTTGTATGAAGATTTATACATAGGCCTATAGCACTAAATTCTGATAATGTACATTCATGGCATTCTACACAATGTATGAATAGAGATAACAGCAGATTGTTACATTTAATATGAGTTTGGTTTATTTTAGGTGAAGTAATCTTAGAGTTTAACGAAACATTAGGAAACATTTCCGGATTAAATAATGTTCCAGGCGATGCTGTTAATTCAACAGAATACATTGATCATGATGTAAACAAATTGATTGTTAGAGATATCATTGATATTGATCAGGTTTGTACTATTCAATGTAATCATAACGGTATTCTGTTTGACGCTAACATACTTTTATTATCCATGACTGTGATATATATGATATTTAGCACAATATTCATGTTTCATTTTATACAGGGAGGAAAATTGTTAGGAATAAAACAGCTGAATTTGAGTGTGATTCTTGAATACGGTTATGTGGTGGTAAATACTTTTAATAGTTTTTTAAGTTAGGCATTGCTATGGCCTACTATTATACTGTAGGCCTATTACTAGTCCGATCTTAGCGCCGCCCAGCCGAACCAACATTCCGTTTTATCGAGATATACATCAATATCCGTAATTCCCCCTCCCCATATTTTGCTAAGAAATATTTTCTCTTATTGAAATATTGTACAGTATTATGATATAATTACCAGTTTTCTTTTGCAGAACATTAAATTCGAATTAGTTGATGAAAATGATAATGGACCAACATTCACTAGCGATTGGCCTAATACCGCTATTGTGTTTGAGGTAATGCAAGAATTATCGGTCGATATGCCTAAATTGTCTCTGTATCATCGATGGATGGCATAATGTTGAATAAATTGATGAACAACGAACGAACAAACAAACAAACAAACGAGAGGGCGATATATCGAGCCAAAATAATTGTTAGATACGAATAACAAGTTTTGTATTTTTATTACAATAATATTTATTATTAAATCACAATCATGACTTCTGCAATCTAATTTTACTTTTTTTTAGTTTGCCCGAGAAGGAGAAGAATTGGATCTAAAGAATGTGAGTTTCGCTACAACTGACAAGGATAACTTAAATAATCAACAAGTAGTTTATGAAATTATTGAACCAGTAAGTTTAATTAAGATTTCATAATAATAACGATAAGATAATACTTATATATAATAATTATACGACGTATTGCCATGTGATAAATTAAGGTACAGTAGGCTATGCTTATGATGTAAATGAGAAAAATACTGCTTAGGGCTACATTGCGCATAATCATAGCATATGGGAGGAGGTACAATAGACCCACTACAGCAATGCATTATCATGGTGATGATTAATAAATATTAGTAAAATGTATATACCATAAGTTATACTGTGAATGTCGAACAACAATGTAAAAAAAAGACAAAAGAAATCAGAAATGATATACGATTGCAAAATTGACAGAAAATGTATTTTAAACATACATTTATTTAACAATAATCCAATTATTTAACATCAAACCTAATTAATTCTGAGAGGCCCGATGTTCAGTGAAAATACAGTATGTTTGTTTTGCAAAATAAATGATGTAGGCCCGCTACTCCAATCAGATATGAGACATATATATCATTCATTATTATAAACAAGCTTTTAAATATGTTTTCTTACTTTTTTTTTGGCAGAAAGATTCACCATTTATCATTCGTGGTAATAATTTAGATGTGATAATAGAGGTCAATTCTATCATTGATTTCGAAAAGTATCCAGAGTACAACCTAATTATTCAAGCTTCTGTGAGTGAGAATTATTTAAGATAAGCCTTATTGATATTATATTTGCTACTTTTAATAGTAACCCATGGTATTTAAATAGCTGTTATAATATATTAGAATAGGAACCATTCAATTTGCGACTAGATTGCACATTTGACCTGAATAATGGAATCGATGCATTCGTGACGCATTCGTAGACTTAGGGATGTGCTGATTCCCCGACCAACCAATCACAATACATCAAGTCCTGTCACTCAAATCGAAATCAATTCATTTTGATATTCTTCCATTCAAACAATCTTTTCTTTGACAGATAGGCCTATAATTTTATAAAATACATTTAGTCAATATAAATATCGCTTTAGTCAATATAAATATAACAGTTATCGCAACAATACCTCAATTGTGTCTAGTTTACTTCAACCAACTAAGAGCATCTTCTAAACGGGATTACCACCTTTGAGAAGGATAGTGAATGAATTAACGTGTGCTTATCCTTGGCAATTGCCTAAAATGAGAATAAAACAAGAATGTTATTCTTTATACTTCAGGATGAATATGAGGGTAAACCAAAAACAGGTGGAAATATGTCACTGGTAGTAACTGTAATCGATGAAGACGATTTGAATCCGGCATTCAGTACAGAAGATTACTACTTTACTGTTGCTGAAAATCAAACGACTTGGAACACCAACGAGATTTACGCATTTGATCAAGATCGTGGTATCAACGCTACAATTAGCTATTCATTAAGTTAGTAGTTTTCCAGTTAGTGTTATCATGCCTCATTTATCTTTATTTTGGAAGAGACCTTTGCAAATGCCATTGTTGAATTTGAAAAATTCCTCATTCCGTAACTTATGTACAGTAATTCCTGATTGGTCCTATTCCATAATTTGAATCTGTTGCATAAAATAGTTTTTTCCCAAGAGAAGAAGTGAATGCTGCAATAATCTCCAAAGCGAAATATTAATTTTCATCTTTTAAACATCTTAAAACAAATTATCTTATTATTATACTTTTCTAACTACTTTAGGAGATCCCATTACCAGTGAGTTCAAAATTAATTCTACGACTGGTGAGTTAAGCATGACTAGCCCCATTGATTGGGAAGTTACAGGAGCTGACTTAAACCCTTTGGTTGTTCAGGTGATCAATCCTACTTTATAGTAGTTTCAATTGTCGAAATATTACTACTATTATACTATCAGTACTCGACAAAATCAATACATTCAACCACAATGATTATAATATATCTGCTTATTCCTAGCTCCATGTTATCTTATAATCGTACAAATCGCTTGAATATGTACATGCCTACTAACTGATCTATACGGTCAGCATGATCCGCCAACAAAAACTACATAACAACGTTGCAGTGCCGCCAGGAATGTTATGAAAATTATTATCATCAACAAAACATTATCATTCGTTAAAACTAAATAATAAAAATAAAATGCTAAATATTTATTTTATTTTAAAAAAAAATGTATTTTATATCAGGCAACACAATTGGATAACTACCAAAGGGTAGGTATTGCAAGAATCCACGTGGATGTAACGGATATAAACGATAACTGTCCCACTATCCAGAACTCGTCCTATACAGGTTACATCTACGAAGTGTCTGACATGGATGACGCATTGTTTGCCGTAGACAATGCTTTGGTTGCCGTAGATGAAACTTTCAAAGGTGCTTTAGTAATCAAGGCAACTGATCCAGATAAGGTAAGTTACATACAATTAGGCCCTATAATTTAATTATGGCCTATAAAATATATATCTTCAACATAACATTACAAAGCTATAGTGTATAGCTCAACATAATATTTAGCTAATTAAATCCATATAGATGTTTGTCTTAGGTTATATATATCAGGGCGTAGGCTGGGAGAACATAGCAGCTCTATCTTTCAAAATTGTCTTAGAATGAATCAGTCGACTGCGGCTATAGATCCTGGACTCTTATTTCAAAGATGTCTCATTGTGTCACAAACTGGGAGCCTGTCTTTGGAAGAAATGCTTACGTTTGAACTGAGTCCCTTTCCCCCATCATTGTTTGAAGGAAAGAATTTGCTCCGGAAAGCAGACAAGCCGCAATTGCTTCACGCAATTATTGATCAAGGACAAAAGAAATCGTCAGACATATTACTATGTCAAAATGCCGTCCCCAAAACTGACATCTATGTCTTCGATGGAGGTTCTTTAATACACCGACTGCCATGGAAGAAGGGCGAGTTATACCATGAAATTATTACGTCTTATTGCAAGCTAGTTAGAAAGTATGCATCCACAATAGTAGTGTTTGATGGCTATGGAACACCAACAACAAAAGATGTTACACACTTGAGGCGTGGAAAAGCTGACCACTTAGATGTCAAATTTGACGAATCTACAGTATTTGACACAAAGAAAGAGAAATTTTTGAGTAATACCAACAACAAACAAAGATTTATCAACATGCTTGGAAAAGAGCTTGAGTCAGTAGGTGTAGAAGTCATCCATGCACCGGGTGATGCTGATGTTCTCATAGCAACTACTGCTATTAATGCTGCCAAGAATAAATCAGTCACACTCATAGGAGAGGATACAGACCTTCTTATCCTCCTTTTGCATCATACCCGTCTAAGCTTGAATAGGATAATTTTTAGATCCGACAAAGCATCAGCTACAAAAGCGACAGATATCATCCCCTTAAAGAAAGCACTTGGATCTAACCTTTGTTCAAAGCTCCTGTTTTGTCATGCCCTTACAGGATGCGATACGACCTCAAGAATATATGGCGTTGGAAAGAAGGCAGCTTTTAAAAAGCTGCTTGGTGATGATAAAGTTCTAAGCTCTTGTGCCAAAGTCTTGACATCCAATTGTCAAACTAAGAAAAAGATTGAAAAATATGGTCGGAAAGCGATGGTGGCTCTCTTTGGAGGAAGTAGCAGTGAAACATTATTAAGTTCGAGGAGGAAAATTTTTAACAAGAAGGTTGCTGGTTCCAAATCATTTGTTGGGCCTGAAAGACTACCACCTACTGATTGTGCAACCGATTTTCATAGTCAAAGGGTATATTTGCAGATTATGACATGGTCTATGAATGATACAGATATGGTGTTATCGGAGTGGGGATGGAAGGAAGAAGACAACCGCCTAGTTCCACAAATGACAACCGAGGATGCTGCACCACCTCATCTGCTCAAAATGATACATTGCAATTGTAAGACTGGATGTGGTACACCTCGATGTGGCTGCAGACGATATGGCCTACAGTGTACATCTACATGTGGATCATGCCAGCTAGAAGGATGCGAAAATTGCCCAATAATTGACATCGAAGGCGACATTGATGATGATGAAAGTGATGACGAGTAGTGTATCCAACTGATGGTGTTAGAGGATGATAAGTAAATTCTCCAAATAGTATGTATGCAATTATCTGTTATATTTTAATGTACACTGTGTTAAAGAGAGCGATACAATTTCAATTTTAAATGTGGAATAAAATGCTTTAATAAATGGATGGTAACCACTGCCACTTGCCATACTGCTGTTTGATTGTAATGGTTTTGATCAAAACATCATCATGTGATGGTAAATTATCATTTCAAAAGCAGTTACTATTATAGTAAGTCATTACAATCTTATATAGTTAAATACTATCGTTAAACATTATTTATAGTATTTTATTCATTATTTGTATTTTCCTTAGTTACGGTTGCTAGGGTAATGCCATATTTATAAAATATTATCATCAATATGATTGCACATGAACAAACAATGCACATGCACATTTTGAATAAGATTGATAGACCTGAAAACATTAAATTTTATTTTATTAATTATTTAATTTTATTTATTTATTTGTTATTGTTACCATGGCAACCACATTCCTATTCCAGTGGCAATATGTTGTGTTGATATAAGGGGATCTCTCAGTACATAATTCATCAGTTTTAACATTTCAAACACAATATAACTATTTTTTATTAATTATTTTAATTTTCCTTAGTTACGCATAGCAACGGTTGCTATGGTAACATGATTATTGATAAATAAGATGATCAATGGAATTCACTTTAGTCATATGATAAATACACAAAGTTTGCCTAAGATTGATTGATATTAAGATATTTTAATTAATTTATGTTAATTTCCACTTAATTTGACCTCAAATGACCCCTTCGGAGGGTCCGATTTCTCGGGACTTTTTTTCTGTGACTAATGACATAGAGTAGAATCCAAAAACGTTGAAAAACCTTTGTACGCAATTATTTCTAGGTTAAACCTTATTTTCCATCCACTACTAACCGGTCATCTTGTTTATTACTAGGTTCGTCGCTCATGAATGCATATTTATGACGTAACTATTAGAATGACGTAATATGAAGCTTTCATTTTAATCTACTTTGATTTGTTTTTCTATGATTCGAGGCTAATTTGTGCATTTCTATGTTTTTGAACTTTTGTTTTTTAACTTCTTACAAGAAAATGCATTAAACAGCTCAAATGTGTCAATGGACTGAACAGCTGAAAATTGTCTATTTAAACGTGCTTCATATTACGTTATTCATCGTTACGTCATAAATAAATATGCATATTCATAAACGTCATTTTTAGGCAACGAAGTTTGTATTAACCTTTTTTATAAACAAGATGATCGGTTAGCTCATCCAACTGAGGGTCGTGTTAACAACATAAATGTCGTGGGTTCGAATCCCGTGCTGGTCGGAAATGGTAAATAGAGTTAAAGCTATGCGAGCTACTGTGTTTGGGGTTCACAGAATTGTACGTCCCCCTTTTCCACCACCACATCACAAAGCGGCAACATCAATGCGTATGATGTGGAAACGACCCCAAGGCTGTGGCAGGACATTAGTGCTGAGGCAGGGATAGCACACCATAACATCTTTTTTCTGTAGCCTACGTCACCTCCTTTGATCTCATGAATGTTATGTTTAGCGCCTTCAATTTTTAAGAACCACGTTATAATGAACGAATTATTATAGAATATTAAAGATGTTTGCGCCACGTATGCGATCTTGAAAATGTTATGTTTAGCGCCCTTAATTTTAAGATTATGAACAAATGTAGAACATTTTGTAAAGATGCCGATGTTTAGACTAATTTCGAAGTTAGACTAACCCTCCACCGGGGTTTTTTAAGTAGAGAAAACCCCCACCTAAACTTTTAAGTAACATCCGGATAGTTAAAATTTTAACATACCATAATTATCGTAATATTAGTAATTATAATTTGTTGTTTTGTGTGTGGCTCGCGTTGTTTGTATTTATGATTTTGTGAATTTTTGTGAATTTTTGTGAATGGCATGCATTGTATGTCTCGCTGGCTCGCCAAAGTGCGAGACTTTCGTTTCATATATTTCAAAGTATAAGTGCAATTTCCGGGGACCTAGCAGCTCTATTTCTGGTGAGTCTTATATAGTTCCGAATTTACAATTTGAGCTTACGCCTCTGTATATACGTTTTCTTATCCATTTAATTAATGGAATAATTTAATTAACGAAAGAGAGAGAAAAAAAGACATTTTCGTTGATTGATTTGTAAACGCCTTTACGTCCATTTACGCCTACTGGGTAGACAAATGTATCTATGTCGTTTGAAGTATTAGGGTTTGACCATCAATTTCTACAGAATATGACTAACTTTTTATCCATTATATAAATTATTATACGCTAAATATAACGAATACAAGTTTATTTTAACATTGTAGGTCTACAGGTCATAATTCACAGTTTTAGGTAACCAAGTAAATTTATCGTAGTGGGATTATTAGAATAGTATGATGCATATTAAATTTGAATAACAATATATGATGACCGGTATTTTCCTACAGGAATTCAATGGAACCTTTAAGACTGATAGCGAAGAATTTGAGTTGGATTCTTTAAGCGCAGACTCATTTAGAATACGAGTGAAGGATGGTGAACCCTTGAATTGCTCATTGTATTTGAACTGTGAAAAAGTGTTTGAAATCATTGTAAGTCTGTACTTACCTTATTTTTAATTCATAATCGTTAAAATATAAAGAAAAAAATCAGAAAAATTTCGATAAAGAGATGAAAAGGAAACACATAAAAACTCGAAATGAGCTTGATGTGAGAGTGATAATGAAACACGCACATCAAGATTAGTTAAAACAATGTACTGTACATAAAAGACCAATTTGGGACTTATTGATATCCGAAAGTTTAAAGAGTTTAAATTTGTTTAAAAACCAAAGAACTAATCATTTTCATTGTTGATTTCCTAATATAATTTTTATGCGTGTAGATTACTTTGACAGATGATAATAATTGCAAGACAGAAACAAATGTTTCGATTCATCTTGTTGAAGTCAATAATCATAATCCAGTATTCAAAGATACCTACAATATAAATGTAGCAGAAGATATGGGGACGGCATCTGATGTTATTGAGGTATAGTAGAAATTGTCTGTTTAAGAAAGCGCCATTTTTCTAATAATGGTCATCTTCCGTTTCGTGAGCAAGTTTGAATGCCGTTTACCTCTATTTATTCGTTGTTGTGTTTACTTCGTTAAAACGTACATGTTGCGACCTTATCAAGGGTTAATAATCGTCATCGACATTGTTGCTACCCAAGCCTATTTTACACTAGAAAACATTAGTTTGCAATCTACTAGTTTAGCAAGATAGCTAGGCTAGGCTAGGCTAGGCTAGGCTAGGCTAGGCTAGGCTAGGATACGTTTCCCAAAACTTGCTTGTGTGTCTACAAGCTACACAAGCAAACTGCAGAAAGTATTTGAGTGCTTTGCAATAATATGATCCTTCAGATAGACATAATAACAATTTCGTGTAGGCAAACCAGTGACAAACGTGTGGTAAAGTTTTATAGTCCACTGTAGAATAAAACCTTTAACAACACTTAATTTAAAAGTGAATATATAGAAAAACAAAATCATCTGGCATGCCTAGATATAATATTCTGTTTTTACTAACTAGATAACCGCAACAGACAATGACTCCGGCATAGATGGGGATATAGAATACAGCATTGTATCGGAGTATATGAACCTATTTACTGTTAATAACACAACCGGAGTGATGCAACTTTCGGGTGAATTAGATGCAGAGAAGAGAACAGAGTACCGCTTGGTCGTTCAAGCATGCGACAAATCCAAGATGTTTCAAAGGTGGTAACATGTTTTTGCAAACTGTATATTTTAGGCTTATGTCACTAAACAGTATACTTATAATTGCATAAGATTGCAACAAACCGCTAGTTTTAGATTTAAAAAATTCTCTGAATAACCTTTTATGGTCACTATTTTGGATTGCTACAATTCAATACTTGTAAAGAGGAATGGAAAAATAACGTTCGTGCTTTGTTACCTTACATGATAATACAATTAATATTGCTATTTACTATAACTTTAAAATTGTATTGTAACTCAGTTTCATATTATCGTAATTAATCTACGCAAGATTTTTTAATAAAACAGAAAGAAAAAGAGAAAAATAGATTTTGCCCATCAAGCTATCAAGTATAATCTTTATTCGTTCCCACAAGGATAACATTACATTGCTCGTCTTAAAATACATCATAATTACAATATTTATAACAATATGAAACAATACCAAGTTTAAAAACTCATGACAAGAACATATTATTCCATGGTGCTCATCTGGATGAATTCCGCTGATGTCTCCTGATACCTGTGGGCAGAAAGGAGAAAAGATATCGATTTGTTCCAGGAGCCGCGAATCGCAATCTTTCACTGCGAGCACTCCCGAGACTGCCTAAATTGGAATTCAGAGGATGACTTTCATCCCTCAACACAATCCCAAAAAGCCTGTCCAGGTTCTCGCAAAACTGAATCCACCGACTGCTGACACAAACCAGACATCCGCTCAACCCTTCTTTCCACACGATGAATTCTACCCTTATCTCCATCTGTAGCATGTCCACCCCACCATGCCATACAATATTTCCAAACCCCAACAGTAATAGACTGATAGAAATGTAATCAAAATATTATTATTTACACTGAACTTGTTTAGTTATCTTAAACAGTATATACTCATTTGAGGCTAAAAGAACAAATTTGCTATTTTAAATGCTGACAACAGACTGTTGTAATAACTTTTCTTTTGTAATTCTTAAATAAATTACATTAATACTGGTATAGTAAAGTTAAATAATTGATAACGGTATTTGTAATTTTTCTCTTGCCTGCGCAGACGATGTGCATTTACTGATGTTGTGATTGCGGTTGAAGATGTGAATGAGTATTCCCCTGAATTTCCAGAAGTTTCGAAGTTAATTCAAGTATATGAAAACGAGCACACTGAACTTATTTTTACTACCAAGGTAATTTTATTCAAATATGTGTATAACAAATAATGTAACAGCCTTATTATCAAGGTAATAATTCCAAACGTTTAGAGAACCGTATATAGTTTCATTTAGCAACAACATCATGTATTGGCATGTTTGAATGAGGCAATTGTGGAGGAAGGGGAGCTTTGTGTATATTTACTTTAAACATTGTCATGATTTCCATATTGAGAACCTACCTTAAACAAGGCCATATATACATGGCTGCAGTCACGTGCCCAAATTTGAGTTAGTGTGTTAGAGTACCGACCGACCGACATAGTGAGCTGTAGAGTAAAAATATGTTACTTAATATTAGAGTGACTGGAGAATAATCTATAAGAATATAAAGCAAGCATTGGTATGGCTTGACCACTGGGCTGAGATTATTTGTCAGGTAGCAAACCTAAGAGTTTTCTCAAAGTGGAGCCATCTCATACGGTATGCTGTACACGTATTGAATCAATTATTTAATGTGGTTTTTTGTTCAGGCTACTGATGACGACATTACTGCAAATATTATATATACACTGAGTGGGAGTGATAATTTTAGAATTGACAATGTAACGTAAGTTTAAATTTCGCTTATTACAATTAGTTATCAATAACCTGTAAATTCACCTGCTTAATTGTAACCAACATTGCAAATGTTTCATAGAATGATTATAATGTTGAGTGTTTAACTCTAGTAAAAGTCTAAAACTATAAGTTTATACTAAGTACATTGAGAATACTTGCGAAAATGGTGTGGAGTAGTTACAAACAATTACAATCCAATTGGTGCAGTAGCCGTGAGAGGTCGTGGGTTCAAGTCTTACATGAGAATTACTTGCATATTTTTTCACAAGTATTCTCAATGCACTTAGTATAAAGTCATAGTAGGGCAAAACATCTGACCAATTACTCAAGTCCCTGCCGCAAATCTACTCCACAGTAATGTTATGCTTTCTTTTGCTGCTTTTTTCAACTGATGGCTTTCATTGGATTAGCAAAAACACCGAATTCCGGATTGGTTAGATTAGATTCATATCATCGTATTGCTATTGTTTCATTTTTAATAGAGGCGAGATAACACGAATCAACCCGTT
This sequence comes from Antedon mediterranea, assembly GCF_964355755.1. Taxonomy (NCBI): domain Eukaryota; kingdom Metazoa; phylum Echinodermata; class Crinoidea; order Comatulida; family Antedonidae; genus Antedon; species Antedon mediterranea. The sequence goes on along the minus strand of NC_092675.1, from coordinate 8,425,507 downwards.
GGATAGAGAAGTCGCATCTAAATACAATTTATATATAGATGCAACAGACGGATTCAATGTAGGTATTATTCTGATTCTTTTATAGCCTGCGATTGGGTTTATTATACCGATGATGGTGTCCGATGTCTGAGTTTGTTTTAGTTAGTTTAGGATCCTTATACATTGGGTTATTTCTTTCAGACTACTACGCTTAACCTGACTGTAGTCGTTGAGGATGCAAATGATAACTACCCAGAAGTTACTACAGCTTTCGAATTTGAAATTCAAGAAAATCTTGCCGCAGGATATAAGGACATCGTGGTAAGTTATATTGTTTAGGCCTGTATGCGAGAACACTTCACAATAAGGCGGCGAACCATTTGTATCCAACGCTGTATAACTTGATAAATGTTACAACAATTCAATAAACATTTTACTTAAAGATGTATTGTCCCCCAAAACATGAACATTAAGATCAATAAAAAAAAAGACTTTGAAAAGGCCATTTCAGAATTTTAATAAAGTTAATCACTTTTTAGGAAAATAAATAATGTCACTTTTAAAAAGACAAATTAAATTGTTAAATTCAAACAAAACCCCATTGACTTCCAGTAAATTTGAAATTTTTTTAATTTAAATTACAGTTGTAAATAATTTTTTTATTTTCAGGTGGCCAGTGTATCTTTAATATAATTTGATTAGGCCGACTTATATTTTATTTATGGTGGCACTCGACATAAACATCGAAAGATACAATGTACCAATAACAACCATAATGATTATTATATCAACAGTCTATTTTGTTTCTGTTTTCACAGATTAATGCTACTGACAGTGATGCATTGGAGAATCAACAACTAAGTTACCATCTGTATGATCCGTCATTCGCCCAATACTTTTCTCTCGATACTGAAACGGTATTATGTGAAACATTAATTAACAATAGGCCTACGTGTTTTACTAGTAACAAGTTAACTTGATAATCAAAACATGTGTTGGTCCTGTCACTGACAGAAAGAGTGACACATTTTTTATTGAAGTGAAACGAATAAATAATACAACACTACAACAAATCTGTTATTTGCCTGCTGCCTGCCGTTTTTGGTAAAACTACTGGTCTAACAAATTATTGAATTTATGCCTGGGCTAAATATATTAGCATGTATATTTATATATACTACTTTAGATTTTGTACATACATACGATTATTAAGCCTACCTTTAAATCTAAAACGATTGATCTATTTCAAGCTTTTTTGTAATGTTTATGTGTAGTCTTAAGTTTGTAACTAAGTTCACTTTCCCAATAAATTTTCCAAATACGTTTTACTTACATATCTAGCATGTTATTATTCTTCCTTTAGGGTTTGTTTACAACTAATGTGAGTATGGACAGAGAGATTCAAAGTAGCTACGATGTCCTGATAATTATAAGAGATAATGCTACTATGTTGCCTTTATACAACCTTACCAAGGTAAGCCAATGCCAATGAGAAGTTTGTTACTATTGTTTGTTAACTATTCCTTTAGGAGAAATACCATGTATACTACACCCGATTCATTCTGTTTTTGATTTGTGTGGTTCTCTCCTTTTATTTAACATATCATCTAAACGATATTCATTTCTATTAAAAAGCTTTCGATTGTTATTTATACAGTAGTATTATCATTCATATGCTTTCACTGGTTCATACAACATAGGCCTACTAACAATGACGTTAAAGTTATTCAACAATAGCATTAGGTAACATTTGTTTAATATCAATATAGCACTGGGTTGGAGATATGCAATAATTATTTTCATCGTTTTAGGTTACAGTGGATATTCTGGATGAGAATGATAATCCACCAGTATTTGACAACCAATGCAATTCTTCGGTAATCCACGTTTCAGAAGGAACATCAGAAGGAACAGCAATAGGACAGGTTCAAGCATATGATGCGGATGAACAGGATTCTCTAAACTCCCAAATATTATATCAATTAGGCAACAATACAGAAAGTGGTAGGTTTTTACACTCTTACCCGATTCTGTAGAAGTCACTAGATAATATCTAACTGACTAGTGACAGTCAGCTATGATACAAGTCTAGGTGTACTAAATACTTACATGCTATCTGTCAGTTCTATCTGCAGATAATGTATAACGTGAAATGTGTATTAAATTATTCTAGAACCTGCAGGAAAGCAGAATTGGGTGGAAATCTTTGGAACAAACACTGCCTGTATACTTTTACTTATTTGCTTATGGAGTACATGGCTCATTTGTGTTATACAGCAATATATTTTGCTTAATAAGCATTTTTTTTATTATGTTGAATTTTATGTTATTCATTGATACATTGATAAATACATTGCAGATGTATGAAGTCTATGATACTAAATTTTAAAAGGAATTCTTTATTCTTCTGCTTCAGATATCTTTTCTACCTACTTTGTAATAAACGATACGACAGGTGAACTGTCCACAACTAATGTACCAATTGATCGAGAAGTTCACACAAACTTTTCACTTTTTATCTGGGTATGATTTGAATAGGAATTTAACTAGTTGTAGTTAGATAATTTGAAATACTGTAAATGAAATATAATATTATTATGTTATAAGGTTGCAGTCATTGTAGTCTTGCTTGTAATGATGTTTGTTATTGTATCGATTTTTTGTATCGGTGTTTGATCAATTATCGATTTATTTAATTTTATCATTGCCATTCCAGGCACTGAATCCTGACAATGTGATATCGGATGTGTGCCTAATTAAAGTAGTAATTGATGACGTAAATGATGAGAAACCAACATTTACAACAGAGAGTATGGTTACTGAATTTATTGTATACGAAGAGTTTGCTGAGTTTGGAACAGCGGTAAGTTCTCGTTCAAATTATTTCTGTGAACAATTCGTTCACACTCTACATACTGAGTTAACGTCATTTCACAGGTTTTGTATGATTGCATTGGTAACTGAAAAGATGCATTCATAGTATTGTATTCCTTTATCTGGAGAATATGTAATCTCGTCTAATGTATTCCGTTAAACTAATATTAACTTCATCCACATAAGTAGTATTTTTCTTTGGATCGACAGACATTGTATTTAAGCTTGGATATTTATGATTGGAAATTATTGTTTTACTCTCAACTTTATAGATACACACATTTTCCGCGACTGATAACGATACCTATCCAAACAATATTGTATGGTTTACAATTGAGGAGTCACCAAACAATGATAATCATTTCTATATTGAGAATGATATTACGGGTAAGTATGTTGAGGTTTTGTTTGAATAACGTTAAGTATGCCTATATTAAAGTTACAGTATACAGTTAATTAATGATTTCGATGGCTACACAACGCCAGACTCAAATGCAGACACTGACGAAACAGGCGGAATGAGCTGGTTGCTTTTACAACGTTACTCTCCATGTTGGAGCCTATCTCAGCTTTGTTTCCATTTTATGTTTCGTTTAAACTTGGACTGACCAGAGTTCAAATTTGTTCCTTTCATTTTTATTTTAACCCTGATCTCCATATATGAAGATTCCAAGTCATAGTCTATATTTAGCTAGTTTAAGTAGAGTTATGACAGAAGAACATGGCCTTGCAATATATTTCAATTCTATTTTGATATAGTATTTTTATGCAATTTTAATGTTTATACAAATTATATTATAAATGTTTTTATCCAACCAGTGCCATAGGAAACCTACCAGATAGTGATTAAGTTCTATTTTTAGGAATTCTGTCCCTGCCTGACTTTGTGTGTTGTTTTTTCTTGTTCTTTGTCCTTGTTGTGTAAATTGTATTTTTATGCAGACAAAATAAATGAAATGAAATTGCTGGAGGAGGGCTTCATCCAACAATGGATGAACACAGTCTGATAATGTCTTGATGATGATAATGATGGTGGTGGTGATGATAGTTACATAATAAGTATACTTTTAACAATATACCATTGTATTTTAATGGTTAGGTATTCTTTTGCACAGATTCTACAGGAACGCTAAAGATCAGCAAAGTTAATGTCAGCAGTGTACCATATGAATTGACGATCACAGTACAAAATATCAACGGCACAGAGCTCATCAATGCTGTAAAGGAGACGCTGACAATTTACATTATAAGCAATCCGACATACAGCATCAACATTGAACCTGTCAAGAACACCACTTGGTATCGTGAGGAGATTGGAAATTTCACACTGTCTATAGAAACAGATTCATACGGAAATGACGAAGATATATCGTTCGAAATTATTGAAGAAACATTTCAAGAAGGTATTTTAACTTATTTTGACACAATGTAAACACTGTGAAATATCTTTATAAGTGTGCTTTTGCTTCTTGTGATCTTTGAGTTTTCGTGTATGGTAGCAGGGGTGTTTTTTGGATGTCGTAGTTGTGATTTTATGACTTCAAAGAAAGGTGTTTGTGACAACAAATGATGACGATTGTTATAATATAAATACCTAAATATTATTAGGCTTTGTGTAAAGTATGATTATAATTGTTATTAATATATATATATATAAACACATTAGGCAAAGAACATTAATTCTAAACCGTCCGGTGATATACTGAAATTTAATTAATTAATTTGAAACGATAGAGATGAGGAAATCTGTGAGAATGAGAAAAAGTCGCCTTTACCGAGACTCGAACTCGGACCGTCTGCTTGATATGCAGTTGCCCTAACCATTAGACCTCTGGGGCTTTCATGGTATTGTTTAAACTCGATTGGATAGCGACTCTTTAACATTCTCGGCGTGGTACGGCGGAACAAATTGATACGCCCTCATCTTTCAGTATTTTTATATATATACAACGGTGAATTTATATATATATATATACATATACTTTCCTCTCTTTTAAAGAAATTGGTAGTAAAACGATTGTATCTACTATGTTGATTATTAACACGGATGGTGAGCTGTCAATTAACAGTAGCGCTGGTATGGGACGCTACGTTACTGTTGTCAAGGCGTTTAACATCAGTGAAGAATCGATCTACGATCAAGAAACTGTAAGATATATATTTTTAAATGTTGATATTAAAACTTGTCTGTGATTCAATATTAGTAATATACCGTAGACATACAATAGGCCTAAGCTAAATGTTCTGAAGTTACCAGCTTATCTAAGTAATTTTTTTAAAAAATATTTAAAAATTTGGTGTCTTTAATTTTACGTTTAAGATGAATAACGTTATATATTATTATATTTAAATTTATTTATTAAACTAATGTTGCAATTAACATTGTGTTAATGATTAATGAATTTTACGTAAGGCAAAAACCGGAGTAGTGAAAGCTGATTTATTTTGGTCTTGTTTGTCATCATATTTTGTTAATGTAACTTTCTTTCATTGATTATATAAAGTGAAATTGGGGTTTTTTCCAGGTGTTTATAACCATCGTGGCTGTCAATAATACTGCTCCAAAGTTTATTGAATCTGTGCCCCCACTAATTCAAAGTGACACGAAGATAGAAACAGAAGTATTCAAACTAAATGCCACAGATAAAGAGCATCCCGAGCTTGGAAATGGTGAAATCATGTATAGTATTACGAAAGAGGAAAATATAACAAATGGCCAACGTTAGTAACATTATTTACGTTGGGAGGTTATAGAGTTTCTATTTGTTAATTAGAATGCATGTATTTACAGTAGTACTAGATATTGGATTCTCTCGCACACAGATGTCCAAACCTATAGCGTACTATGTGACCCAGCAAAGCTTGGCTCCCACTAGAGACGCAACGTAAGAGAATTGACCAATGGCAGTTCGAATAATCCATCGCTTGTGATTAGTCAAATCACTTACGTTATGCTTACGTCCTTGCGTTGCAACTAAGCATTATACAAAGACAACTCGGTGATATAATCAGTGAGTTGTAATTAGAGTTCTACTTACAGCTCCCTGATATAATCACAATACGTCTGCATATTAAAAATACAAGATTTCCTTCGATAACAAAGGCAAAACTATGCTAAACTATATTGATAAAAATAAATTGATAAAGGGCAAACCCATGCTTTGGTAAAAATAAATTAATGTAGGGATAAAATTACTTTAAATGCTTAAGAATTACATATTCTTGTATATATCATTACAGGTATTTTCTCTATAAACCCTACAAGCGGATCAATTTCACTGTTACTAAGTCCAGCAGAAATCTCTATAGCAACCAGGTATACTTCGACGATAATTAATGTTACTGTAGATGTTCAGGTGTATGACTTAAGCGTCGTGTCCGGTGTGGACAACGCAACGCTAGAGTTCCGAATTCAACTACCAAGCCCCAGCCCAGTTATTACTTATGCCCCGTTACAGTATTATTTAAAAGAGGTATTTATTGCTTTGATTATTACCTTGATTATTATTATATACTCCTAATAATGATCTCTAAACAATCTAGAGTAAACAATAAGATACAGTAGATAGATTGATATTATTTACACTACTATTTTTGTGGGCATCAATAATTTAAATATTGCCAGACGCTTTCTCACCTGTCATTGCCGGTTTTTTAAGCATATAATTAGGATGATTTTTTGATACTATAAGCCTAAATCTTTTATGTAAGGAACAAGATCCGATGTACTTATTTCAAATTACTGCAAAAGATGGTGATACTTCTTCGTCTGACGGACCTCTATCATTTGAACTAGATGGAAGTGGGGCAGAATTCTTCGAGATTAACAATGATGGAAATGTCTCTTCTAAAGTAAAGTTTAACTGTGAAAAAGGAGACAGTAATTTTGAGGTCAGTTAAGTATATAACAATATTTAAACAATACTCAAAAAGCCTGAACTTCTTCAATTAATAGGCTTTTACTTCCATTAACTTAATGACGCTTGTGACTAATGCCGAACATTTGCTTCTTTATGGTTGTAAGAACAATTAGCATTACGACTATGTATTGATGTGTATTATATACCGAAATTATAGGAAAAAAAGTTCATTGTTGGTGATCTATGTACTCCATGTGAGTCACTTCTTATAAACAAAACTAGAAATAATTGTTTTAAATTATTGTACCGAATATACAGATCGTAGTGGTTGTTAGCAATCCAAGTAGCTTGAAAGATTATGCAGTAGTGGTGATCAATATCGAAGATATAAACGACAATTTACCAACATTTAAGGTAACATTTATCAGTTTACATTAAACAATGAGAACAATATATATTTGCACTAATAAGTACATAAAAAGACGGTGATTGTAACGTCAATCTTAAATAATAGAGGCCTGTTTGTGTAACAACTGTGTGTAGAGCCTACCTCATTTGCTAGTGTGACAGTGTACGTTATTGTATTGTCTGGTTTACTGGTATTTCAGAAAAACTGCAAAAATTAATTTTTGTAAATTTCTAAAACATTAATTTTTTTATCAATTTAAATTACAATGCATTATTATGTCATTTGCAATTAATGTGAGATGTTGCTATTCTTAATATAAACATTAATTATTCCCTAGGAGTCATTTGCGTTTGACGTCTTTGAAAACCATTTAGTGAATGACACAGTTGGTTACGTTTATGCATATGATGACGACATTGGTTCTTCAAACAACACAAATACAGTCAACTACAAACTATTAGGTATGAATTCATTGTCTTAGTGACTGTGGCCTCCACAAGTGAGAATGGGATATGTTCATTTTAATGTAAATTACTATTATCAGAAACAATATTTACCATTGTAATGCTAGTTTAATCACTTATAATCACCGTGATGATGATGATGATATAGGGCCTAATGCCGATCACTACAAATTACTTGCTTTTACTAATATTTTTATGATCCATTATTTAAAAACAAAATACGGATGGTGTAAGATACATTAGATATAGATTGACTGTTGATTAACAACATATAACTATAATTATCTTCAGATAACGCAGAATACTTTGGTGTCGATGCTTTTACGGGAAAAATATACATTAAAGATCAATTAGACCGCGAAACTACAGATTCATTTAACCTGACGATCGAAGCATTCAACATAATCCAATCTTACATTGATGATGATACGGAATTTGAAAAAAATACAACTAACGTGCTAATTAGGGTTTTAGACGTAAATGACAACGAACCAAAGTTTGATCAAGAATCCTATAAAACGTATTTTACGAACTACAATGATAACATTGGAGTTGATGTATTGACAGTCCACGCAGAAGATGTAGATCAGGTAATGTTAAATTGAATAAATAAAACTGATTGGAGAGTTTGAACAAAATTACAAATAATATAGAACTATGAGAAACAGGCATTTAAACTACGTTCAAACTGATCGCTAACTATGACACCGCGTGTTACTCACTAAAGAGCGGGCATAATAGGGAGTGACTCTTATTAGCAGTCTCTCACAAAACTGGTATGAATGTATTAAAAAGAATAGAGAAAACGTGTCAATAATTTGAAAAAAGCTCAATTTTAGGTTGTAATTTCAATACAGTATAAAATGTTTCATATTTTTGTACAATATAGGGGTTCAATAGTATGTTGGTGTATTCATTAAGTGCAGAAGATTCAAGTCTGGAATACTTTACTGTAAACAAATCTACGGGAGTCATTACCACTAAACGCATGTTTTCTCCAGAACTACTCGGAGAGTTGGTAAGATAACATAGTAATCAATTAATTTATATTATATAAGTTTATTTATTTTGCGAAATATGTGTATATAGATTATTATTATTATTAGATTATATTGTTTAAACAATGTCATTAAACGTTTGATATTCGCAGCCAACGTTTAGCTTGGTAGCACACGCTGAAGATCAAGGATCACCACCGAAGTCAGATAAAGTTGGAGTTGAAATTGTGTTATCAAAACCAGGCCAGCCTAAATTTAATAAAAGTACACCAGAAAAGCAAACGTAAGCAAACACTATTATTATGACAATCACTGGTGCTTAGAAAAACAACAATATCAAAAGAGTAAGAACGAGGAATGTATCCAGTGGCCTGTTCACACTTACGTGAGATATTTCTCTTAAATAAAAGTATTTCACTTAACTCAATAAATATTTAAGCATTTTTCTTAAAAAGAATCCGGTATGATAAGGGTTTAAATTATATTCAATTCGATAGGAGATTTTCTTAATTTTAAGGATGTTTCCCTTAGCCTAAAGTGTGATTGGTATTTTTTCTCCACACAACAAGCCTCAATTAATTTTTTATTAAAAAAAAGATATTATAGTTTATTCACCCAGTATTATTACAGTATTTGTTGTTGGATAAGTTTGAAAGGAATACAAATAACTAACTAGAAAGAAAATATTGTGTACATAGGTTGGAAATCATGGAAGAATCAACGGATCAAAAACAGTTTCCAGCAGCAGAACTTCCTGATGAAAATCGAAATGAAGGGAATGTGACCTATTCTATTACAGGGGGAAGTGGTGTTGGTAAGTTTTTCACATTCAATTTGAAGAAAAAAAGAATGACTAGAATTTAATTCGTCACTTTGGAATATATAGAATACGGTATTAGGGGCCTATATTCGTCAATTATAAACTATTGTAATTTATGTGTGCAATATATTTTTTATTTGTATCATCGTGTGTAAATTTATTGGTTGAAACAGCAAGAGTGAAATCGCTAATTTTACTCTTCTTTGGCCTACATCATTTTTAAATATCATGGAAACCTTTTGTTGCTGTTGAGGAAATCTATTTATTTTTGTATAGGCTATATATTACGGTTTTTGTATTGCTACCGTTCTTCTTGAATAAATAGCATATTACGCCACTTCATGTTACGGGTTGTGGAATGTATTGATAAAGCTAATAATAAATGGTATGCCTTTTGACTACTGAACGCATTGTAGTGACCGAATAATTTAGAAGATTATTATTTTTTTTTCTTCTTCTTCTTCTGGTAGATGATTTCTGTATACCCGACCCACTAGTTAACATCTTGAGACCAATTTATGAACTAGATCGAGAAGCAAATGCCTCATATACTTTGATAATAGCTGCTGAATTCTGTAACTATACACTAAACGAATGCTCTAATCTGACGAGTGATTGCGAAACGGAAAGTAACGATTTGAAACACGTCGCTGCACTTCAAACATATCCATCTTCTGGTAATGTAGCGTAGCTTTCTCTCCCTCTCCTCACGTTTGTCATATCTGTGTACCATAGAAAGGCCGAGCCGTCTGTGTAGTCGAGTGGATTAGACCATGGACTTTACATGTTGATGTATGAAGTTCGAATCCCATGAGCAACCTCTTTTTTACTTTATAGTGAGAGAGAGATTATTTAGAAGGTTACGTTTAGTTATATTTTTGAAGTAGTCCCCAACTAATGTACGAAAAATGAAATTGCGGACTGGCCTTATCTGTCATTAATTGTGGCGAGAAACGACTAAAACTATATTTCATATAATGAAATTAGTACTGTACTTTGTTCTTTTCTTAACATGAACTATGATTTGTTTGAATTTAGATACTGTTTTAACTTCAAATGAAATTTTGCTAACTATCATTCTTGAGGATATTAACGATGAACCACCAACAATTGAAAACGATAACATTGATGGTTACATTATTGCTGGTGTCCGAGATGACACCGAATATGGTTATGAGCTATTTCAAGTTCAGGTTGGTGAATTTAATAGTATTAATTCGCAAATCTAAAACCCTTTTTATATATTTTGTTTTACGAGATTGAAAGAGATAATGTATACCACTGCTATAAAGTTCCCGATTATCAGTGATACATACTACAATATTTTCTCAGTATCATAGGAATGTTTGGTAATACGGAATTTGATTTGTAGGCCTATCACATCTGATACCTGTATCATGTAAGGTTAGGTTATTAGAGATATGAGTTTATGGAATGTGATACAATACAAAAACAGGTTTACCCAGTGTTAAGCTAAACCATTGACCTTGAATTTGTTGACTGTATAACATACTTGGGTCATGTGATTTGTAACTCTATGAATGATGATAATGATATAAGAAGCAGTATCGAGCTATGTATCAGAACTAATACATAATGCATGCAAATGTTCCGTTGAAGTGAAATTTCAGTTATTTGAAACGTATTGCGTTAATGTATAATGTATGACTCTATGGAGTAAATTCAATGAAGGTACTGTGAACTCATTTAGAGTTTGCTGTACTTCAACAATCCAACCTACATCAGTGTTGTTTTTTAGGATATTGTAGGTTGGTTTTATGGAAGTTGCATATATTTTTAATTTTCGGGTGTAATTGTTTCTTTTTTTGTTTGTATGATTTATATAGGGATGTAATATCCGAAATAAAGAAATAAATGAAGGAATACTAATTGATAGGCCTGCACTGTGAAACATATGTGATTTTGTAGCATGATATTTTCCTGTACTGGACAAATTTAATACAGTTCTGATATGTTTTTACCCCGTACATTTGTATTGACTGTTTTAATTAACCTACAGGCACAAGATAAAGATACAACGTCCAAGCTAGAGTATAGCATGTCACCATCTGACAACAGCTTGTTTATGATTGATTCAGACACTGGACAGGTATTTGGTAAGGGGTTTCTGTACAAGGACATTGATTACTCTAATCCAGATAATTGGAAGAAACAAGAATTTGAGTATACCATACAAGTAACGGATGAGAATAGTACCGTAACTGGAGAAAGTACAACAACAACCAATTCGAAAGTACGTTATGGGAAGGCAACTTGTTTTAGACGATTTTTTATTTTTTATTATTCAATAAAGTATGTAAGTAAAGTAACAAAACCATTTATTTGGGTTTCGATCTGACAAAAATGTGACTTTGACTTTTTATTGCAGTTCTAGGCCTAGTCTATTATATTTCCATATATCTTTACGGTACCAATAAACTTGTTTATTTTATATTTGTTTTCGTTTTTCATAGATTAGAATCTTGTCGAGGTTTGAGCACATTCTGTTGATTTTCAACAAATCAGTTGAATCTATCAAAGATGAGCAACAATATATTGTTAAGTAAGTGCGAATATCTTATTAATAACTATGAATTTATATTGTGTGTGCTTTAAAATGTTAATTAGCTTCTGATTGTTATATAAATTATAATATATAAATTTCTAAATTAAAAAAATGTACAATACCACGTAAAGCACTGACTGTTTTGTTCTTAAATTTTTTACAGAGATTTAGAAGACAATTTTGATGTAAATATATTTGTAGAAAGTATTTCGCCACGTACAACGTATATGCCAATTGAGGTTGATTCTGAAAAGTAAGTTGAATAACTTGGCCATGCTTTACAAGTGTCTGATTGTACCTTATTATTATAACAAAATAATTAAAGAGACAAGAACGTTGATCCATTCAGTCTTTAAACAATCGCGGTCGTATTTTACAGCAACATTTATTTTACACCAAACGTACAATTGGTAAAGTTGTAGCCAAGCAATACTCCGTTTGTGTTGACGTTTTAAATGATTTGATTTGGAATACTGGAACACTTTATAAGCCGCTAAATATTGTTCAAAATCCAGTTATTTTTTTCTTAAATGATAAAAGATACTAAGTTTAAAATTAATTTTCAGATCTGAAATGATGGTGATAGTTTTATCAAATGAAGGACGTTTTTATACTTATGACGAGTTTAAAAAGTAAGTACACACTATTTGTATTAATAATTATTTAAAAAAATCAAATTGATAATATATCACTTATATGTCACTGATGAAGGGCTAGTGTTGCCCGAAAGCTCTGCTAACTTTTCTGGCTGTTTTACTTTATCGTTTTGATTTAGCTTTTCGCTTTTTTTTGTATCTCCATTGAGATCCAGCCACTGTTACCCACAGCATTGTCATTTTTTCAGTTATTTGCCTTTGGATTTATATATACTATTATTAATACATTTTATTTTTCATAGCTTAACTTCTTGTGATAAAGAAAGTACAAAGGATATTGATGATTGTAAACTGGTTCCAATCCAGAAATTGTCCTCAACACAAAATGATGTCCTAGGATTGGTGATGATTGTATTTGCTTCCACTATTCTAGTTGGTTCCTGTATTCTATTATATTTCATTGTATATTCATTTGAAGAGTAAGTTACTGTTTTTATAATTCGTATTTAGGCAGTGTGATGACAAACGAATCACAAATTGACAATTATCCTAATCCCCTAACATTCTCCATTTTGATTTCAAACTCTACGAGTTTGAGAAGCTTGTCCATCCGAGGATCACACAACTACAGTAAGTGATCCTAAGATGGACAGCTTCTAGTAAGCAAAACCTTCAAACAGTGGCAACCGTTTGTATACCTAACACCAGAAGGCATGATGCCATAAAGGCACTTAACTCAAGCTTTAAATCGTTTGATTCAGCAGGGCCTAATGGGAACAACGATACAAGAAGGGGAATCGTTTAAAAAAACAGATCAATTTTCCTTCGCAATTTACCATCTAGGCCTAACTTATAACATTTATACTATTATTCAGGTATGAACAGGCAAGGAGGAACAATGTATTACGTGAAAGCATGATAAGGAAGAAACATTATGTAAATGGTGTTAGGAATTTTGCTTTTGAAAATGAATCCGATATAAGTGAAGGAATGGAAGTTAAAAAGAGGTAAGCCAATCGTAATATTACATGCTTATACTAAAACCATGTGTACGGAATTCAGTTAAGGTTCTTGAGTGAACATGCGACATTCTACACGTATCCTTTCTATTGGCTTACCTGGTGTAGAATAGTCAATGAACTTTGGGATGTTCGAATCCAATAGCCGGGTGGACGCATGCCCTCTTAAAAAAGTTAATTCGGCATTTAATTAAGTTATACCAGTACGCGTGTATAACATCATTGATGCTAATAAATAAGTACTAAATGACGTGCTTTCATTTCAGTAATACATTAAAGACAGATGTAGATGAAGTTGGACAAGATATGGTTTATAGAGAAGATGACTTACTGATTACTAGTCCTACTACAAATGTGACTGAGAACGTTTATGAATCAATGGTGAGAGTTAACATTATTCTTATGAATGTAGGCTATTCCTGAGCACAGATTTAAAAATATGCTCATGTCATGATGCTCGTTCTGTTTTACTTCTGATGAACAACAATATTTTCTCAAAAAATAAATGGGGTTATTTTGTTACAAAGGCTTATATATTATAATAAACATTACAAGTTTTCAACCCAGAGCAACCCTTTAAAATATTATCCTTTAAGGATTTCATTATAAAAACACACTTTTTCTTTTTCAGGAACAACTAACAGAATTTCAAAATGAACACGATGGCAACGATGATAACTTTGATCCTAGTACCATCGATTGGGACAATGCCATTGTTCCCATGACTCCAAATGGCACTAGAAAAACCACTGTCGCTCGAGTTTACGTTGACAGTGGTAAGGGTCACGGGTTCAATTCATTTGGGTATGGTGACGATGGTTTGACAAAAGAAACTAATAGCCGAGACTTAACTGAAGGAGAAGACGAAGAAGAGGAAGAAGAAGGAGCTGATGATGAATACAGTGATTCATTCATCATTGCACCTGGTACCATCGACGGGACAACTGATGATGAAACCATCGTGTCAGAAGACCACGAGGTGTTTAGAGATTCACCAGATAAGGTTGGCACAGACCACAAAGACCATTCAGGCGTTATTATAGACGATGACACTGGTGAATTTGGCAAGAAGAAAACGTCAAATGATTTCGTTTCTATCCCCATGAGTTCTGAAAGTTCTTCTGATATTCCAGATGTCGAGTTAAAGAAAGTTCATTTTATGGATGACGTTCAAGATGATGACGATACGGAAGATGACATGACAGCTCTCTAAGCCATGTTTTATGTCGTATTCAGACCGAAATTCTATTTTTTTCTTTTTTTTCTTATTGCTTTCTTATTTTTACTTGTTTTCCTATAATCACGTGTGTTTGCTTAATTGGTTAATTGCGTAAAATTCGGTATTGTTTCAAGTTCTAAAATGATAACTATTTTAAAATTAAATTGTTATCAATATTATTTAGTTTATAAAATACAGTAGTTCAGCCCCTATAGTTTGACGTGTTAGGCCTAATTAATTATAGATAAGCCGAATTCAAAATGTCAGTGGAGGATTCACCTGTTTTGAGGGAGACTTTCTTCAAGATTTTGGCTATCATGTAGGCCTACGTTTGTTGTTTTTTTACTTCACAGCTTAAGTAGTATAATAGAACATTTGTAAAACACTTTAATAACCATATGTTTTTGTAAAGACCCTCCAATCATTAACGCACTCGTGAAATGATAGTCACATGCTCATCTTGAGGAAGCTGCTAAGTGCTTAACCTTCTTCTTTATGCATCATACATGTAGGCCTATGTATCACAGAAAAAAACTTTGAATGTGTATTAGGTCCTTGGTAGTTGGTACTGTGTCTCTGTATCCATATGTGTGTGGCATTCTCATATCATTTTAGTTTTGTTCGGCGCTTATTTTAGAGAGAGCATAAATCTATATAGAGAACATTATTTCAATAAAAATAAAGTATATCATAACATATTTTAATTATTTTATTTCATATAATCTATTTTAAAACATAATTCTCCATTGTATACAATTTAATCAAAAAACAAACAATGATTGAGGTAGGTTTTCGTCAATAGTGACTTTGAAAAGTCCTAAGTAGATTTTTATATGATATTAATTTAATATAGGCTTAGTTTGTAGACAAATTAAAAATGTTTATGTCATGATAATCCTGATAGTATTGTTAAAAACATTGACTGGCCTCTGTGTTAGTCACAATAAAATTGATATGATTGGACTCTATTTATGTTGAATAATCGTTATGCTTTTAAGTTCAAGTTCTTGATTTTATTCGAACTGCATGACTAATCCCGATCCTTTTAGCGCTTTTTCGAGTATCATATCATATTGTTGACTCTGAGCAACAGTAAATTCGTTTTTCCAATCACCAATTGTTCCTGGTAAAATATAAAATATATGTTTAAAAAAAAACATTTAACAAAATATTTAGGTTATTGTGAATTTGAACTGTCTCAATTGAATAAATGCCCGTCGTTTATACAACGGACGATACTGAACGACGAAATATCGCTGTCGCTGGAAATATAAAAAAAAAATTAAAATCATGTCATGACCAGCAATAAAAATAACATTGATATGTATCGTCGTTGTTGTAGACCTATGGAATAGCCTGTTGTTGTCTGATTCTAGTTGCTGATTGCGGCGCTTCTGCTGTTGCCCATTGCCGCTGCAGCGCTGCTGTCAGTCGGGCTGTTGCCTGATTCTAGTTGATGATTGCGGCGCTTCTGCTGTTGCCGCGCTGTTACCCGTCGCCGCTGCTGCTGTCAGTCGCGGTGTTGCCTGATTCTAGTTGCTGATTGCGACACTTCTGCTGTTTTGCCGCGCTCTTGCTTGTTGCCGCTGCTGTTGCTTCCGTCACTTACAATTTCTTTGAATAAAACGTAATATTGTCAAGTTAGCCTACCTTTCCTCACAAATGATCCAAGTTTAGCCGCACTAGTTGTTCCGCTTCGGTAGTGTTCGGAATCCATTGCTTCTTTGGTTTTTTTTAATGATGAATTTTCAACAACTTTATTTAGTAAATCTTCTGTAACTGCTTTTCCAACAAATTTTGCAATTTTCTTGACTGCTTCATATTTGTCCTAAATGTATAAATACAACATGAATGCAGAGTGCTGTTACGGTAGAGTTTTTTTTATTATCTTCACTGCTTAAAATAACGTAGGCCTACTATAGGGAATCATTTTCATAGGACGTAATTACCAACGAAACTTGACGGCATATCAAGGCCGGCTCGCGCACACGCATTGGTATTGTCGGGAGCCAGCTTTGCGGACACAAAGGCTCCATGTATAGGTTCTAAGCACATACCATTTTCATTTCCTCAAACTTTAGGAACAGAACATTTTCGTCGGCTCTACGTTTCCAGAACGGTAGAACGTGAGAATGCCACGGTCCTATATGTGCTGGAAAAAAATCCGATAAGATAAATAAAACATAGTCAACTTTATTTGTACTTGAAATGAAACGTATCTGAAATATTGATAGTTAAGCGATGTAGGCCTACTATTAAAATCAATTATATTAGGCCTAAGTAAAAAAACACTTATATTACGACTTCAGGGGAAAAATCAAAGTCGCCATAGTCGGAAAAGAATTGTTTTTACCTTTATCTGACATGTATCTTTCTATAAAATCATTCCATTCAAAATCTTTGCCAAATGCTTTCATGGATGGTTGTATGAAATGGTAAAACGATACAGCCGCGTCTTTTGGGTTACGAGCAACATAAATTACCTGCAAGGTAAAAACATAAACACACTATTAATGTTGTGAACATTGCTCCCAAAATATCGGCGAAGAAGGAGGTGAAGCAAACAGTTATAGGAGCTTGGAGCAATCATGTGTATATTGGTAAAATCAATGCGTATAATAACCTAATCTCCCAATGTACTGGAGACGCAACACGACAAGCACGTAACGCAAATTAAGTGATTTGACCAATCGAAAGCGATGAATTATTCGACTAAACTTTTGCTTGTCATTGGTGGTCAACACGTTTGCGTTGCGCCTCAAACGTCCTTGCGGTGCGTTTCTCTAGTTGGAAGAAACAAGCTTAAGTAACACGAATCACGCCTGACAAAAACAGCAGCTTATAGAAATAGTCACTTAGACTGCAGCAGCATTGATATACCTTTGCTTTTTTCTCAAACACTTGTGTGGGTAGAAGATGGAATGGAAGGTGGGTAACAATCATCCTCGGTGATGGTAAACTTCCGAAGTATTCGTGGGTGTGTTGTGTACTGCCATCTGCTTGAGGGACTGATACTCCAAATGGCCCTGGTCCACGAGGAATAGATTCAGTGTGCTTGTTTAATTGAGCAAAATCACCATCAAATTGTAATAAATTTAACATTTGCATGGTAAAATGTGTTCCTAGAAGAACAAAATGTTATGAACATATTGCTCATAAAATTGCCTGACCACCATATAATAAGTTAATTAACAACATTTATAAAATACAATATCTTTGGTAGGCCTAAATTTTCAAGTTAGGCATAATGTATTAAACACTTTAGAAGTATAGAAACGAAGTATTAGAGAGTTCTAGTTTTGTTTCATATTGGAGATTGTGGAATAGTAGGACGTGGGTATGTAGGTCTATACGCCTTATTTTTATCCAGTGAAGTGAATATTTAGAAGGACATTTTCATGCTGCCTTAGCCAGCTACATCCCAAGAGGACTACTCATTCAGAAGCTATAAGCAAGCAGCAGTTATAGTTCTAGAGGCTGACGTTTTTGATAATTTGTAAACTAGGACAGGTCATGCTAAAATTACAATCCCCAAAGCACGTCTGGGAGAAGAGGTCTATGAAACAATTTGCTGATAATACAGATTGTATAGATGCATGTAGACAGTAATCTGTAAAATCATGTTCAATAAATAATGACTTTGTTCTTGCTGTCAACCTAGGCCAGTAGGCCTATTATAATAATTCACTGTAAAATAATCAAAACATTATTTATGGTATTTACAATGAGTCCCATTTTAGATTTTACTGTCAATCTAGACCGATATTATAATACTGTAATTCGATGTCCGATAATCATTGAATTATTATCAAAACAGTCCATTTAATAGTAAAGTGTTTTTTTTATACAGTATTTTTAGTTTTCAATTTCAATTGCACAATTATGACATATAACAAAGTATGAATTCTTGTTGTATTTTACTTCAAATACAAAAGTACATTCATTTCTGTAACAAAAAAATAATATTTATTCATGTATAAAAAGAGAAAAAAACTTTTAATTATAACCCAAAAACCATTGTCTGACAGACCGTAATTTAAGTATTTTTTATTTTAAATTACATTTTTTTTCAGGTAGGCCTAAATAATTGTTTGGTTAACGTGAACAACTATTATGTGAAAATAATATAAAATCACACATTCAAAAAGAAATTTGAAATAAAAAATATTTTTCAGCGGGACAATATATCTTTAAAAAAAAACTACGTCAACGAGCGAGCAGCGTTTTTTGTAAGAAATATTCTTGTTTTATAGTCGTTTGTGTTACTATTGACAGCTTAAAGGGCAGGTCCGGAGATAACATTTGTATTTGTAAGGTATAAAACCTTTGTTACAATGTTGATTAACCATCTCCATTTGTTTACTGTGAGGCAGTGAAGCAGAATAAGCACGACATTTTAACCCCGGAGATCCTTTTTTTAAGCACAACTAAAGATCCAACACTGCTCCTGTTGCAAAGAGCTATCACTCACATTAATTTAAGCTCCTGTAACTCACTGTAGTAAATTAGTAATAATTATACAGTTGTGTATGTGTTATCATCAATATTATTGACGTATTTTTATACTACTGTACATTTGTGGGTGACAATTAATCATTTTATATATCGACTCTTGTACTCACCAGACTTTGGATAGGTACAAAGCCAAACATCATCGTCTTTTACCTCAAAATCTTTTACTGGACCTAACAAAACATCTTTCTTGACAAACACAGGCAACTCTATTCCTTCGTAGTTCCACGTATCAAATGCGGCTTTCATGTGGTCCATTTCGAATGTTGTTTTGTCTCAAATACAAAATGCAGAGCTTCTATAGACGGTATGACTTGATCTCCCTCTTAAAAAGTAGACAATTCCACACACAATTGTCGTATTCGATTGGGAACTTTCGTTGTCAACGTAAAGATTCGTTGAGTACTTTTTGTATTCGAATTGTAAATTTGTGCTCAACAGAAAGTCATTCGAATAGAAAACGTTGACAACGAAAGCTTTTTCGTTAAGAACAATCTCAAAAGAACGGAAAAACTGTACTCAACGGTGAAAGTCTAAATCGAATACGACAATTAAAACAGTATGGAGCGCGGAGTGTGCCTACAACCTTCTTTTGTGTAAAAATATTATGGCGATTATATTATGTTTTTGTATCTTCCTTTTTGTGAGCTTAAACTTAAAGATGTCCCTTTGACTAATTCCGAAAACATTTTAAAAAAAGATTTCGAAAAAAAGTAGGTCATTTTGAAGTATCATAATAATTAGTCGAAAAAAAAAATCATTTAACTGAAATACAGACGTTTTTTGTTCAAAAAATAACTTTGACTTCCAGTCAAAGTTTTCGATCAAAACATATCTCATAATGCAACGCGCTTACACGGATCTTCATGATTTCAAGTAAAAACCATATAATTTGAAGGGAGAGTTAACCATTTGTGAATCAGTCGTTATTTAGGGTGATTTGATATAGGCCTAAGTGCGTATTATTTATTTAATTGTGTATTATTATTAACAGTATTAAACTGTTATTTCAATAACATTTATTAGATTTTTTGTCAACATTTGTACTTCATAAACACTGTGAACTATGACCTTTAAAGCACGTGTGCGTTTTAAAAACAAGCAAGGAAAACAAAACAAAATGCAGAGGATAGAGCTACTGCAGGTTATGTCATTGTATGACAAATGTTTGTTGACTGTTGCTGAATTAAGTGATAGCTTGGGATGGAATCTAGTTAAAGGTAGGCTGAAAGCCTCCATATTATGGAAACAATAGACCTAGGCCTAGCTATCTAGGGCCAGGCCAGGCCATGCATGTGGCTAGCCTCTACTAGACTAGAGGCTCTAGCTATAGCTAGCCATATGCCTCAATCTATATAATATATAGACCTAGGCTACTGTCCTAGCTAGGCCCTAGGCCTAGGAGAGGCTAGCTAGCCTAAGAAGCCTAGTAGAGGCAAGGCCCTCTATCTATAGCTGGGTAGTAACAAAGTGCGAGGCAGCGAGGCACGCGAGGCAGGGAAGGCATGCGAGGCAAGTCAGAAATTTATGCGAGGCATCGTTTTACCATCATCAAAAAATGCGAGGCATCATTTTATCATTTCTCAAAATTGCAAGGCAGGAAATCACCGAAATTTAAGTAGCCTAGGCCTAGGCCCGCTAGGCTAGTTTCCTTTTGCACCTGCCTTGTAATTTAACCAAGGCTTTATCCTGAATACCACAGCTTAGAATTAGTAGGCCTACTTTAATGAAGAAAAATCACATAAAAGTAACAATAAATCCATTAAATTGGTGATTTTACAGACGTTGTTTTTCTCGCATTTCGCACACTCAATGTTCAATATTTTGGTTTCTATGGAACGCCAAAAGAGCAAAATTAATTAGAGAGCTAAAAACTCTGTGGAATCCATTTATATTTAACGCATTATTTGGTGAAAATCAAGTACAATTTCAATAGATTTTGTCACTGTCAGTAAGGAAAAATGTTACTGTTGATAATGTACACGGTTTCGTTAACCTTTTAAAGAATAAAATAGAAAAATTCATCATAATATCCTTAGTAGGATGTCCTAGGTCTAGACTAGGTAGTGATGTTGATTTAGGATCGATTATTATTCTTTGAAAACAGAACAGTATCAGCAGTAACATATTACAACATTTTTATTGACAAATTAACAAATATATTGAAATAAAACGTGTTTTTCACCAATAAATGCATGAGAAATTGACGCATTCCACTGAGTTTTAGTCCTCTATTATCGTTGCTCTTTTGGCGCTCCATAGAAACAAAAATATTGAACATTGAATAAGTGAAATTCGCGAACAGTGTGCGAGAAACACGCCTGTAAAATCATTAATTTAAGGATTTATTTGTTACTTTTTATGTGATTCTTTCATTAAAGTACTCATGAGGTATACTTCTAAGGTGTGGTATTCACACGATAAAGTTAGTTATCAAATTTGGAGTAAAAATACAAGCGAAGGAAACTAGCGCCAGGTTTATTAGTACGTACATGGACAACAATAAATAAAAATCGTTCGTAATATACCTAGCTTACTAAAACAGGAATAGTGTATCATTATTAAATATTACACCAATTATTATTTTATCAAAATTGATTAAATTATTTTCTACATAGGCCTCTTATCTAGGTTAGGGCTAAGCATATTAGCTAAAGTTTAATTTTAGGCCTAGTATTACAATTGTCGGACGTAAGTCTTTTTTCACACGCGCTCCAGAATTCTGTCGCAATTTTTTTCTTTGCGGCATGTTATTGGATCGGCATATCAGTTACCTTTTATTCACCGCCAGTTATTGAACTTGTCCTGGCAATCGCTGTTCACCTTATTTGCGAGAGAGGTACACGTGTTGTTCCTAGAGAATGGAATGTCAAAAAAGTCTTTGGCACGCCGCTCAGAGAGAAGTCTGTGCGTTGCTGCTGAAACCACGTGCTATAGGAGGGGAATGCACCACGATCCTCTGAGCTGAGGGCTGAATCATTCCGCTACCTGCTAAATAGTAAAGAGGGATTGTCCATCTCTCGGGTCTACCGGATCTAGGCGCAGGGGTGTGACAAAATATTATTTTCACTCTGCTATGTTCGAGAGACATGTGAGTGAACACGCTCGAAATGCCAACAAACATTGCAGTCATTTGATGAGTGTGTCGCTATAACAATTATTGTTTATCGAAAGTTGAAGACTGTCGTTCAGATTTTTGAACCGTAGTTTGGGCACTTTTGTAAAAGTAAAATTTGACACGATATGATTTGAATGAAAAAACAATCGTTACATAAAAATAAACAACATGATGAGTGTATACACGAATCTATTTAGATACGCTTGTATCGATTGATTATTAGGCCTATAATATATCATAATAGCACGTTAAGATATGCCTCGCACCTTTTTGAAATTGTAAACTACAGTATATGCCTCGCATGCCTCGCACTTTTGGAAATGATAAAATGATGCCTCGCACAAATATTTGGCATGCCTCGCTTGCCTCGCGTGCCTCGCTGCCTCGCACTTTGTCAACACTCTCTATAGCTAGCTACTCTAGCTAGCTAGTTTAGTTAGGCCTCAGCAGTATTAACTATTATTTATTATATTTGCCTCTACTAACCAGAGAGCATAGGCCTAGGCTTAAGCTAGGTCTAAAGCGCCGCTTAGCTTAGCTAGGCTAGGCCTCTTTAAAATTATTTAAACAGGCCATAGATAGAGAGAGTAGTATAAGTAGAAATATGTAAATCAAGTGCAAAAACAAAGGGATTTGTTAATAAATGTTATTTTGTATTCTTTTTAGATTTGCCACATCATGTTCTTTGTGATTTAATTCATCTTTTGCCCATTTGCTGTTTGAATGCCTTTCATGATGACTTAAATGTTAAGGGTATGTATTTTCGGCTCTACCATTCTTTCGCAGACCTCCCAACTTGGAAAAAAAGGATTATTGAAAGCATGTCGAAACTATAGAGGGCACACTATAACATTTATTCAAACCAGAGAGGGCGCTATTAAAATAGAAAGATATTGCTATCTTGATAAACATGGGAAAAAGGAGAGTTGTTGGGAGGTCTGCTTTCACACAGTTTGGAAACATTTACCCCCTGCAATGATGTTGAGTGAAGTCGTATGCCATGCGTTCATGAATGTTCACATAGGGCCAGTTATTGTCTTATATTTTACCCATGTACAGTATGCCTAAAAATAATAAGTGGAATTCACAGATTACCTGTGTAAAAGCTTTAAAGTAAAAATGAATTATAGTCCATCTAAGATAGCAAATTGTATTTTCATTCAGGCTGTGTAATTTTACTTATAACACATATTTCATTTCATTTATTTATTCGACCAATACACAGGTACAGAACAGAACAGAAACAGAGCACAATGGTCAGGGGCAACTAAAGCAAAACAATTACTATAACTCAAAGAGTCAGTTGCCCCTTAAAAAACATCGAAATACAAAAAATATTACACCAAGTAAAACATTTGTACATATGTTTGGCCTAAGTTCTGAAAAGGTGTTTTTAAGTTTTTCCATAACAATAATGCTTTTTACAAACTTCAGGCATCAATTCACAGTATGTATGGATAAAACACTTTAAAAAGAAATGCAAGATCAACAAGTACAACAGAAGAAGAGAGTTTCGGTTGCCAGGTGATATAAGTCAATGTGATTGGAGACAGAAGTATCATGACAATAAGGCTAACATGTTATTGAGACAGCTAATGTTTTTTGATGGTCAGTACTTTTAAAGCCTTGTCTACACAATTAAACCTTACAGATATGTGACAAAAAAATGGTATGTGCACATATATGGACATGATGATGTCTTATCACTACCAACTACCATAGTTAAGCATATCACTACCATATTTGGGCACATCAAACTTTTTTGGTCAAACTAGTTTGATAGTGTCTTAACAGTAGACTGTACATCATTTTTTGTTGTTGTGATATATATTTGCTCCAAAGCTGTTGATCCTTAAATATGATGAATTGGTTCTAATATTTCTTGATAAACAACTCATGGTCAATTCTTTTATGGGAATGTCTATATGACGAATTTGTGAAGACTACATTGGTCATTGGAGTATAAATGTCTGGTGAATTCTATAATATTGAAATTATACTATTACATAACAGTAATCTTGCAATTTTTTAATCAAACCAATGGTTTTAATTTCTTTCACCTATTATCAAAAGATGTTGTCTTTTTCTTTCAGATAACAAGAAAGATGAAAGAGTCATTAAAGCGTTGACAGACCCTCTAGTACAACCAGCTTGTTTAAACATAAGCAAATCCTGTTATAAGTATACTCCTAAATCAATCAATATTTGGGGGAAAACTTGCAATACCCTGGCAAACAATCCAATTGCTCTTGAAATTCTTGCTAATAATGTAGAAGAAATTACATTTGAACATTTACTATTTCCCTCTGAATCTGAAGCTGTTGCTGATATAATTCACAAGTTGTTACAGAAAGGTCATCTTTATACAATCACTTTGAAGGATGTGAAATACTATTTTTTAGATCAATTTCTATATCTTGTATCAAGAAAACATCAGTGTAAGTACTGCAGTTGTCTGCATTTTTTGCTTCTTTTTTTATTCTTGTATTCTATCTGATTGTAGAATTTCACTCATATATAAAATCCCCTACCCACTATAACTTTATTTCGGGCCTATTTCTGCTTTCACTAGAAATTGCACTACCACACAAAAACGCCAACTTTTTTTTCAAATGATAATTGACTGTGAACTTGATTGTAAATACTGGTTTTCTTGGAACAATTCTTAGCTGCAACATAGTTAATCAAAGTCTCAATTTGACTTAACTTTTTAAACTTCAATTTGTTAAACCAAGATTATGATTATTATGAACTTCATAAGATTACTGTAAGGAGTGAACATTTGACTGCTCTGGACAATAATGATGTCATTATAAAAACCAACCATCAACGATCAATAAATGAAAAAAAGTTTTATTTTATGTAGGTTTTTGTAACAAATTACCAATGGTTTCTTAAAAATACCTTTTCAGCAAAAACAAACCCTTATTGATGCCTGCCTTCAGTTTCTCTTTATTTTAACTTTCTTTAATAGTAAATTATATTTGAACAAATTCAAATGTTAATTAGTGTTTTTGTTTTTTTTTATTTCAGTGCCAGAATGTTTAATGTCTTCTTCAGCCGAGCCTCCTAAAAAGCGTATGAAAAATGACAGATCCGATCTAAAGGTAGACCCTCTTCCCTGCAGCGCCATTTCTCAACTCAGAAAAATTTCACTTATTGGTGTCGGTTTTCTAATTGAAAGAATGGACACATTAAGGGACCTGTTTTCGAATATTGATGGATTGGAGGAACTTGAACTTATAGACAATGGTAAAATATAGTTACAGTACTGCAGTAAGTGCAGTAGAATAATTTTGACATGGTCCCTAACTGGGTGACTGGAACGTCTATTATATATTATTTGAATGGCTCTCTAATTGAAGCTATGGCTATGGAACAATTCCAACACTTGTGCTACCAAATCATTGAAAATATACCCCATAAATGCTTCAACTTCCCATATTTTTCCACACTTGTGCCCACGAAATTATCCCCCGTAAATGCGGCACCTCGCCATATGAAAAAAGTTAAGAGTAACCAACCCGGATCCAAATATTTTTATAAACAGGCATGAAACAAATCCTATATATTCTGAAAAATGAAAAAATTATAAATCAGTAACTGCATTTAGAATTTTGATAATGGTGTAGTATTTCTTTCTATTTTGTCCCTTTACCATGTTTTTTTTCTATAGATATATCAAGCAGTGTTGATATTTTGAGTTGTCTAGGGCTAAGTGTGAATAATGGACAACGATTACCGTCGGTTTTCAGCTACGAACAAAATATAATTTCAGGTTGTTTTAAATCATTACAAGAAATTATACGTTATCAAGGAATTACAGGTAAGCCGGTCTGGGCGCATTACATATCCTCGCTGGAACACTGAACGCCTACGTAGATCCTTTCTCCCATCTGCTATGAGGCATTTTAATTTAATGTGGAAACGATAACCGCAATAAGTATCTTAGCTATTTTTTAACTCAATTTGTACTTTGTGTGTCCTCTTTTAACTTTTTTATATAACATCTTGTTCTCTGTTTTATGTGATTTTATTCTATTTTACTGTCTGTGCGACAATGTTTTTAGACAATGTTAATGTGTGTACTTTCAGCCAAAGTTTCAAGCCATTCATGAGTTAGACAATAAAGTTTATTGAATTGAATTGTATATCACTTTAAACTATGCATTTTTAATATGCATATGAATAATAGAATAACTTATTCATTAAATATTTGTAACATAATAGAGAACTATTACTAATTGATACTGATGAGAGAAAAAGTTATATTATGCTTTTTAAGTCAAATCAAGATATGCAAGTGTTTTTTTTTCTTATCAATGTCCATTCCATCCTTGGAAAATATGATTTCAAGTTTGCTTATGATTTAATATGTTATATGATTTAGAAACAAGCAATTTTATTACCCATCTTTCATTGGAGTTTTGTTCAATGACATCATTGATGCTGTCACAACTATTTTCAATAGTATCTGGTAAGTACAAAGAAACAATTAATTTATATCTATGTGATTATTCAATTTTCGTTTTCATTTATTTTGTACATTGATTAATTGATGTATTTTGCTGCTATGTTTTGTACAATAACCATCAATTATTATACAGATATTGACTGCTTAGAGGTTAAATATAAGATTTGACATCCCCGAGGGAATGATATTAAGTTTGAGGGAATATATATTTCCCGAAGCGCCAGCTGAGGGAAATATATATTCCCCGAGAACTTAATATCATTCCCGAGGGGATGTCAAATCTTATATTTAACCGATATAAAAGGCAATATCTGTTATATTATATAGCCAAGAACAAGTCTGCTGGGTTGGGTGAAGCTAGGCTAGGCCTCCTATTATTTGTATTGTATTTAAAACAAGCCTGCCTAGACACCTTACCTTGCGAAGAATAATATACAGATAATTAATGATTCCTTGGCAATAAAATATTCACTTAGGCCTAGGTCGTTTAAATTAACAGAAGAATTTCCATCAATAAGCCTATTAATAATAATATTATAATCAGGTAGGCCGAATAAACAATTCGTCTTCTCTCGATCTTCGAGGAGCCGAATCACCGGATGTTCAGCGCGTACTAGTTACTAGGTTACTACCGTGAGTATTGACCAATCACAAACGGTGTTTCATCACATTTAGGGTGGACTTATAACAAATGAGGGCGCTATGTATGCATAGCTTAAATAGTTTAGAAGATTAATTTCTTCAAGCAAATTCCGTGGCCCAGCGGATGAAACGTTGTCTTGCAATGGAGTGACAATTCCACCCGAGTTCAAGATCGAGTAGATGACTTTTGTTTATTTATCGGCAACGCGAGTGTTGGCACACGAAAATTACACAGTCAATATCATCGTACTCGAGAATCTATATGTTTAATGACAGGGGACACGATAATTACGCGAAAATTACACAGTCAATATCATCGTTCTCGAGGATATATACGATTTACGATCCTCGCAGCGGTAGTCATGTGATGCAGTTTCAACCAATCACGTTAGCGTATTTACATAGGCTATGTAATATAAGGTCTTGTTTAATATTAGAGTGTTTACTTTTTCAGAAAACAAGAAAATCATTTTTTTAAGTGTGCATGGCAATCAAGCCAACAGCATGCAGTCATCACTTGTAAAACTGTTCCAAGATGGATGCTTACAATTCCTTGACCTAGGCCAAACTAAGTTTACACTTTCGGATCAAGGTAAGTTTAAAAAAATACCAGTGTTTGGTATATGTATATATATGGTTTACTCTATGACAAAGAAAACCGAACAAACTGGCCAAAAATAAACAATTCTGAAAAATGTATAGTTTTCAATATTTCTATTGTTTTTAATAGAAAGTATTTTAGATCTTTTAAATAAAAAAAACATTAAGAATTTAAGAAATACTAAATATTCATATATTTTATTACAAGTTTACTAAGCTTTTCTGAATTTCAAGTGTTACATTGAAACCTTGGGAATGTATAGACTAATTGCTAAGAAGTAACATTCTTTTGCAGGTATTACTACAGATTTTGTAATGCAACTGCTTTCTGCTATGATGAATAACCAACACTTAAAGTATCTGGGTCTAGCTTCTACTTTGTTAAGTAAGTTGTCACCATTGAGGTATTATAGATTGGCTAGAGGGCAGACTCAAATGTTATTGCAGTTTAAAAAGTGATTCTTCATGGACCGGGACCGCACAATATGGCGGCTGCCATCGACCATAACATAATGTTAATTTTGTTTTTTTAATGCAATTGTTATGCAGTTTGAAGTCGTAGCTGTGACAACTTAAATCTGTAATCTCTTTCACATAATAGTTGCCATACTTCAATTTTGGAATAAACCTAATTACTCACTGGGCATTTTTTGACTTATTTTTGGAAATATCTAGATAATAGTGAACATAATGTTGCAAATAGAAAATACTTAAGTTACTATTAGAAGTTAATACTTAAAACACTGTTTTTGAACTCAACCGGGCGTAACTAGCACCTAAGGCGCTCATGAAGACCTGATATCACAGTTTTATGCCTTATCTGCAGGTGATGCATGTCTCATGAAACTTGCAGAAGGACTGACAGATGAGTCATCTAATTCTCAATTGAATAGAATGGATATCAGGTACAGCTTTCTTCGGTTTACTCTCTCAAATGACTTCTCCCAAAAAAACAAGAATTTTCATAATATTTCATTAATACTAAATTAGTTTTAACATTCAAAATGCATTCATTTTAAATAAAACCCCACATTTCCTGCAACATCAGACATTTAACCATTTAAAAAATGTTGATACCATAGTATAATGTCAATTATATTATAGTGCTGTACTGTTTAAAAATACATCGTATAAATTTGATATATCAAATATAGGAAAGTTTCTATCAAGAGTACAAATGTTGGTGTGTCTCACTAGTGTCATACAAGATACGATTCCACACTTTTTTTTTATTCTAAAAATTGTACTAATCATTTTTGTCCGTAAAGAAAAAGTGTTTTAAATATTAACGCTTATTTATTCTGTTGTAGCTTCAATAGTAAAATATCATCAGAAGGTTTGCGGACATTTGGTATAGAACTTCAACAAAGTTTTATACCATTGACACTGGAACATTTACGACTTCAACATAATTATACTGTAGGAAATGAATCCAGTTACTTCAAAGCACTACATGAAATTGTTACAGTTCATCTTGCTGGACCTTCTGAGGATATAGAAACTGATTTTACGGATCATGTGGCTAACATGTAGTGTGCTACAGCAGGCATTCACTTATCGATGTAGTTAAATATTCAAAGGTAAGTTTGACAACAAATGTGTGGTAGTGATAAGTCCAAATATGGTAGTGATATTACATCATCATGTCCATATATGGGCACATCACATTTTTTTGTCAAACTAGCTTGATAGTGTACACAGAGCTTAAGACTTTATGATAGCTGGAATTAATAATACATTCATGATTGCTGTTGCATGATTAATCCTTTCTTAATCCTTTTAAGGTACAGGCAGATATAATATTTGGTTACATTACCATAAATGAAAAATGTTTCACAACAGAAATCACAACAAAAATAACCCCCCAAAGAAAAAAAAATTAAGTTAGAATATTAAATGTTTAAAATACAGAATTTGAAAGAAATATTATGAAAGAAATCTCGCTAACTTTGTACAGGATTAACACAGGAAGAGAAAAGGCATACGATTAGAACCAGGAGTATTATTTGGGGTCAGTATATGCCCTATTTATAAATCCCAAGTTTAGGCTAGGATAGAAACACATGGATGTCCTTTTGTACTGTGCTGTCATGGGAATAAAATTGATGCTGGAATACATTAGGTTGTTATACCAGATACTATAAAAATAAGAAGATATATATTAATATTTTGCTATAAAAACAGTCTGATTTATTTTTTTAGAAGTTAGGTAGATCAACCAGATGTTACAATTTCTGGTGATTCTCCAGAAAATGAGACATTGCAAAAATTAATAGGGGAGGTATACCATGGATAAGTATTTATTAAATTGACTAGAATTGAATGCCATTTTCCGCACAACAATCATCTGATTATGGAGGTATTAGAGCATTACCAAAGGTAAAGCCTTGAGATAGATGCACTTCTAGTCCGTATGGAAAATTGTGTCCAAAGAATAATAGGTTTGGGCTATTCAATTCAATAACTATCGCAAACTCTGTGGAAATTCATGTGGTAGATTCATAAAAATGTAATTTATGTAATTCACTATCCTATTGTTTAGAAGTGGTTAAAAAATACAGAATACAGACTACTACTAAAACAGTCAAATATCTTTATTAAAATTATTCAAAAAAATGTTCAAGGAAAAAGCAATACCTATTTGTATTTTTTTATTATGCTTATAATATATCTTTGTTCAAATAAATTAACTATTATAATTTAAAAGTAATACATTTTAAAATCATACTAATAATTGATAATGTTTTAATAATAATAATTTTTATTATTTCCTCAGTTTAGTTTACTATAAAATTCTTTAAAATTATATGAACACAAGTTGTAAGTTACTGAAAGTTATATTATTATCTGTCATCTTAATTCAATTAAACTGTACTAATGTCTTGTCTGAAAAAAGAAAGCTAAATTAGAAAAAGATATTCCTAGTATTAAAAATGTACAACATCTTAATTAAATTTAAATACTTAATGCCTGCTCAATGACAGCATGTAAAGATTATGAGTATTTGGTATAAACACTTAAGTTACCATTAGAAGTTAATACTTAAAACACTGGACATTATTCATTAACTGGAAATTAAGATAAGCCGGACAATTTTTAAATTGTGACTTTTCAGAAATTAAAGGGATACATTTTCATCTTGCCCAAGTGTGTGTATGGTAATTTTAGGAAAGCTTCCTTTATAACAGAATGATTGTTGTTGTTACCAGTATTTTACTCTCCTTTTCATGTCCAAATGATATTGTTTTTTTGTTGTTGTTGTTTCAAAACTTGATAAAATTGATACTATATTGGAGTATCAAATCTTTATTCCATATTTCAAAAAAAATGTTTTACTTCAATTATGTGTTGTTCTTTGATAGTAATAGTAAAAATAAAGTAATTGAATATTTGAAACTTTTTGCTGCAAATAGTGGATGTCTCTTATGATAGTTAATCAAGGCGTAAAAATATTGCACAAAAAAGTTTAAACAAATGAGTCTTGAATAGCCATAGGATCATCAAACTCCTCTGGATATCTGATAGCCACATACATTTGGAAAGGGTAGTCCTTTAAACAGAGGTTTTTCTGAAAGAAAAAAAAGGAGAAAAGTAAATTTACTATTTTAAAAAACAAGCAATCATTTTTTATGAATTTGTTATTAGGAAGCTTTTGATTTGAGACAATGGACGAACAAAGTATGTCATGTTAATTCATTGAGCGGGGATAATACACGCTCGACACAGTTTTGATGAATTTATCAATTGATCTGACCTAGTTAGGTCATTGGTTGTCAGTATACTGTAGTATAGATATATATAGTATAGTTTATGTGTTATACAAATAATTTACATTCAATATTTTGTATATATTACTACATTGATTTAAATTTGTATTAATACCTTGCTTGATGATTTAAAAAGCTTCATTTCTTTGGACAACAGGTTGATAGTTGGTCTACTTTCTGGACGCCGATGCCAGCAGCTTAGCATAAGGTTGTAGAGATCTTGAGAGCAGTGCCGTGGCCATTCCATGCGATGGTGTTCCTTAAGCTTCTCTTTCAAGTTCCGTATCTTGATATCAGCATATGGGATTCCACCTGAGAAGCAAGTAGTAAATGGTTTTGATAAGGTATGCTTTTATCTTTTAATGTTTGTGTACCAAAAAATTGACATTTTGAGAATCCACAGTTTATTATACTGTATACTGTCGATGACGTCATATCACTACCATGTTTGGACACATCACACTTTTTTTGTCAAACTAGTTTGATAGTATAGACAGAGCTTTAGAAGAATGTTTTGTAATGTAAGGCTCTATGCTGTACACATCAACACTATCATCATACTTTATTGTTATTCCTTTCCAAGTTTGGTGATGGTGACACCATATAAAAGAGAAGAAGAATGAAGAATTTGTTGTTTTTTTTCTTCATGATGAGTCTACTGTTATACTGAAGCCTATCTCATCTGGCATTTCACACATTAATTCAATTCAAAATGTCTACTTGATAATATCCTATGTAGTGTCTTAAATGTACTGTACTTACCTAATGTTACAATTTCATACAATAACATTCCAAATGACCAGCTATGAAATAAATAATAATACAATTAATACTTTTTATTATTGAATTTGTTTATGGAGAAGTTAAAAATGACACCCAGAAGTTACTGCACTTCTTTTACAACACTACATGCAGCTCAGAAGCATACACACTGCTGTGTGCTGCTAGAAAGATAATTTTTGAGTGACGTTGTAGGTTTGTGGTTGACATGCTTGGTTCAAATCCCATCTTGCCATAATATTTCTAGATGGCGAGGGGAGTGTGGGTGTGGGGTGGCACTGGCAGGTATTTTTGCTAGTTAGTATCTGATATTTTAAATTTAAAAACTATGGTGTATTATAAAGCATTGTACTGTGTAATAAAGTTTTAAATGAAATTAAATGAAAGCATAGCAGCGACTTACACTTCACTTTTGGTGTTGTAGATTCCGTCTAGTGTTTCACATGCCATCCACCTTTTCTTTTGTTCCTAAGTAAAGAGAAATTATTGTTCATTTATATTCATACATATAGTATGTAATGGCAAGCTTTTCTTTTGAAATGATAGAAGAAAAAATGTGTAATTCAACTGTGTCGGTTGTGGAACATGGGATATCATGGTGTGTCCCTGCTTCTCCATCTTGTTTTATTTTCTGCACAATTTTTATGATAATTGATATCTATTGCACATACAAAAGTGGTGGTGTCTTAGATATGTAAGTATTAAAACTCTCATAATACCAAACCCCTTGGTCTGGCAGAAAAGGAACAATTGAAGGCTCAATCTTGTTTTGACTGAGGGAGGTGGGATGGTCCTCTTTTGACATAGCCTCAATCATGTCAAGTTGACATTTTTTTTCAAGTACGATATTAATCGTTTTTATCCTCTATAATCTTACTTTTCTAACACATACGTGACAAAATGTATTTTTTCTAGAAAGTCTCTCATAATACATTTTGAACAGTAGGAAAGAATTGCAGATCTTTTTTGAAAAAGTTCGATTTGGAAAAAGGTGACTGTATAAATCCATAGCATTCTTACATCATGATGAGGAGTGTACTTAATATATTGCTCAGGCTCTTGAATCTCAACAGATCGTCTGAAGTCGCATATTTTTGCTTTATTGTTGAACGTGATGAGAACATTTTCTGCACATATGTTCAAATGAAGAATCTAGAGAAAACAATTTATAATTCATTAGAAATAATTATTATATTTATTTATTATTCTAATCTGTCGCAGAGTTATTGGATTTTTAAGGGTAGGTTGTGGCTATCGGGAATCTGCATCAAAAATGTTAAAAAACACATAGAGAAAATGTATAGCAAATTTTTATCAAAACAGGTACCAGGATGCTTTAAAATTATATTTGTGATGCTTTTAATGTTGCTAGAATAGTTTTCCCAAATTTGTTATTATTGTAGAAATTGTTACTCATTTGAATATGTAATCTCACAGGTCTGATACCTTTTCATGAATTGTATGCTATAGTCTGAATATAAAAAAGGATAATTTACCCCTAGTGAATCTAAGTGCTTGAGACCTTGGATGACATCATTAGCATATCCAAGCAGTTCATCCTCTGGGAGGGCATCTATCGGGGGCTGGTCCCTTCGCCTGCTTCTGCACCTTCTCAAAATCCTCAGCATATTTCCTCTAGAAATGTATTCCAATACTAAACAAAGTTGAGCTGAAACAAGAATGGATTGCATTACAATTAAAACTGTTCAGACAAACTTATTGATACATTGATGTTAGTTGATATCAACTTTCAGTCAATATCAACTACTGTACTGGCATGGAAAGGTAATTTTTTTTCTCAATAAAACTGTATTTATGATGAAAAGGATATTTTTTTTTTTGTATATGCAAAAGCCTTCTAAATGTCCAATGTCACTTAATCTTTTGATTGATTAATTGCTATGCCATCGCATAGACATTCAATTATGAAGGAAAAAACTCCATGTTTCAGTCAACCAAATGGAGTTCTGCAAAAACACTTAAGACACTAAAAAACACTTCATGTCGAGACAGAGGTCCAGTGGCTCGGCGTCCACAACTCGGCTTGGACAAATTTACATTAAAATACAGTACCAAATCATAAGACAAATCCTTAAATATTTATTATGTTAGCCACTGGACCTCTGTCTCGCCATGAAGTGTTTTTTGGTGTCTTAAGTTTTTTTTAATATATTTCTTAAGATTTGTGAATATTAGGCCACAGATTGTGGAAAAGGTTTGCTGTTGACTTACTTGATTGTTCCAGTACTCTGGTGCACATTCCTAGTAGATGTACTGTATTATTATGTTTGCCAATAGTAGACAAAATACTAAACTCATTTAACATCTCATTTTTACTTGTCTCATCGCTTTCATCTATAAACAATTAAAAGAATTTACTAAAATCAAATCAATTATTCCCACCATTGGACACGCCAAGAAGTTGTGTATTTTGGTGGAGAATATGAGTCAAAATGTAAAAGTTTTATATTTTGTTGTATTTTCAATACATAACAAGATTCTATGAAAATATTTATAACATCTTGCCAGAATTGCGGATTTTTAAATTGAAATTTTCATTGATAATAATAAAAATAAAATTATAAATTGTTTTTATATTTATATGTAATATTATTTTTTTTGATTGTGATCATTAAAAATGTGTTATTGATACCTTTAAGTAACTTGACACCAACTTTGGTTTCGGCTACGGTATCATCGTCTTCTTTCAGCGATCCCTCGCACACATATGAGAACTTGCCGCTTCTGAGCAGCTTACCCAACATCAGGTTGTTTTCTTTGATGTTCCATTTGTCTTGGAGTTCATGCACTCTTGCAGAGCTTAAACCATCAGGTATCAACAAATCTGTACTCTTCTATGGTTGGAATAACAATAGTAGGATTTTGCTTTATTTTATAATATTTATACAAGCGTGAAGTATACAGAATGCTATCTTTATTTTTTGTTATTTTAAATTTCTATTATTTTAATGAAAATATTAAAGTAAAAGTGCTTTTCCAATTTTATATTAGTATATATTATTATTATTTTATTATATTATATTAAAACCCCTCTGTTGAATATCTTTACCCAATAAACACAAAATTGCATACAATTTGAAGTTACTATTTGGTTTTAATCTTCATTCACCAAGCAATTGCGATTGCTTAATGCTCTTAAATAAAAAAAAAAATATCATGTCTTTTATTTTCATATTTACTAGCTATTATAAATTACAGTTATAGTAATTTGTTATCTGTATATTATATATAAATTACGCCAATAGCAAAATTGCTTTATGATAATAACTGTAAGTTAATGAAGCACTTGCATATTTGGGTATTAGAAAATGGATATAGACTAATATTGCGCTGTGTTAGCTTTTGTTGAAACTAATATACAGTACTGTTGTTATAATGTAGTATATAATATTCTGAATAGTAATTCATAATTTTTAGATAGTAGAGTAGAAATAAGACCAGTAATTGAGGTTTGGAGGAAGGTCGGTAAATAAAATACCATGCAGTTAGAAAAAGTAATTTTTACCAAAATACCAACAAAAAAAAGGGAACAATAGAATATAAACTATTTAAATTATGTTAATTTGGCTATTTTTGTTAACAATGTATTGTTCATTACTTGTTATTTTACTAATGCAGATAGGATTCATTAGTAAAGGTCAATTTCTCCATATTGTTTGCTTAACAGCTCATTTTAATAAGAAAATATACCGTTTAAACTTTGTTTACTAAATATTTTCAGTCATTTTTAAGAACCTTTGAAACTCAAATGATTATTTTAACTTGGTTTGTTTGTTTCCAAAATATGGCTATCCCTTTTAAGTGTTCTAGACTGTATATTTAAGTAAACTAGATTTCATTTAATGCTCTTTCATTGTGTTAAAGGATCCAGTATTACCATGGAATAATTATTAAAATAGGCCATACTGTATTTGTCTATCTTCTTTATGTTTGGTATCCTGTCTGTAAATTACAATGTCAAGTACTTACGTATGAAATGGCATGTGTGCCAAAATATTTTTCTTAATAATATTAAGTTAAAATGCAGTGTAGATTACAGTAGCTGTATCAAGTATGAGTGTTAGTGGGTAATATATAGGTGTGTGTAAATTTTAACTAGCTGGTTAAAAGTTTAAAAAAAATAACATTACACCATGTCAAAGGTTAAAGCAGGATAAATGGTGCAAGGGTAGAATCCCATTGATGAGGGGGGTATATGCTTTTTATCAATATTTTTTATTTAACTTACAGTGTAATGGCCGGACATAGACTGACCATTTACCTTAGCTGTTTGTACATTATACTTCTGAGATTTGCGGTTCATCGTTTGCAATTTTTGTCTGTAAGTTCCGTAGTAAATTATAAAACACACCCATACAATGAACACTGCAGTACCACCAGATACGGCTGCTATTGTAATGATAGTTTTCTTAGATAAACCACTTTCCTGTTAAGAAATATAAAAATTATAATAAATAATGGTTAATAGTATTGTGAATATTTGAAATAATTAAATGTGTTTTTATAATCTAAAAAATGTAAGCATTTTATACTAAAGGAGGCATAATAGTAAAATTTAACCAACAAAGAAGATTTCTTTCTGATTTTTAATTGTTTCACTAATCCACAAAAATACAAAAACGATTTGATTTCAAGTCGGTGAGATGACTCAAATATCAGATAAGTTTGAACAAAATTATACTACTCATTAACAGATGTCACTGTGACACTACAGTATAACATTCTAAAAGAAAGACTAAATAGTCGTATCATGCTAAAACTGTTGCCTATAGAACAATTATACCATTAGAGTACAGTACTACATCATTGTAACACTAATATCTACAAAACATTTACTAAATAAAAATATTTGCCTATAGAACAATTTTAATTCTGACTTACCAGATAAACACACTAATTATATTTGCATGCCCTAAACGTGTAACATATCACTAAATGCCATAGAATTTAAATCTAAATTACAATATGAAAGCTCAATATATTATATTGATTAATTAAAAAGCTTAGTGACGAATAATTAAAAAGTGACAAAATCAAACACAGATATAAATAGACAATCTATAAACAATATGACTGATACCAGATGTATTGATTTTTAATTAGACATGCATTTTAAAAATATCTAGACATAATGACCTTTAACCTCTGGTAAAAATTGGTGGCGCTAAAAGTTTTAAGTGTATGAAGGAATTGAGCTCCACCAATGTACACCAAATTATATTTTCGGAATTATGGTTTACCTGTAGAACACACTTTACTTTATAATACACTGTACTTATAATTAAAATTGTACCAGTGCTCAGTACATTTAAAACATTTAAGTTATACTCTGGTAGATCTTAAATCTTTCGTCAGAGCATACCCACATTTGTCTTATTCAATTAGCTACTTTACCTGATGCATAATAATATAGATATCTATGTATCATTATTATAGATAGTCTTTTTTAAGGAACTTTTATTCAATTAACCCCAAGAGCCTATTTTAATTGCTTGAATTCATTGTAGAGTGAATGTGTAAATACACACTGCATTTCATTATGTCATCATACAGTACTGTACTGCATTTCATTATGTCATCATACAGTACTGTAGCATTGTAATTTACTAATTATCAATCAATCAATCAATCAAAGTAACATTTATTTCTCTTCTTGTCTTTCATAGAAAATAAAAATTAACAGTAAATATGATTAAAATAAGAGGGGCAACATTCCTAGAAAGCGAAGCTTGTATAAGGCAGCCCATAGAAACTGAAAAATAAAACAGGACAACACAGGAACCGGAAACAGGACAAAAACAGTAATGAAGACTTTTAGTTTCAGGGTACCGAAAAGACTAAATATCAAAACTACAATGAGTGAAAGGATAATTAAACATAACTAGATAAGAGGTGCCGTTTCAATTTAAAAGAAACACTCTTCTTAGACAAAGCACTTTTTATATTAACTGGTACGTTATCCCAGAGTTTAGGACCAGTAAACTTAATGCTATGTTTAAAAGAAGTAGTTTTAAAAAAAGGAATACGTATTTAATTAGCGCTCCGAGTAGTG
Organism: Antedon mediterranea; assembly: GCF_964355755.1. Lineage (NCBI taxonomy): Eukaryota > Metazoa > Echinodermata > Crinoidea > Comatulida > Antedonidae > Antedon > Antedon mediterranea. The sequence goes on along the minus strand of NC_092675.1, from coordinate 8,386,737 downwards.
TGGTTATGAAAATTAAGATTGAAACTAAATAAATCATCAAAGTGTGATGGCAGGATCGAGTTTAGCCATGAATAAAGGAAAACACTTTGTTGAAGATGGTTAATATCCTGAATTTTAAGAAGACCAAATAAAGAAAATAAAGGATTGGAATGGGATAAAGGAGGAGCATTTGCTATGTATCTTACGGTTTTCTTTTGGATCAATAACAGTTTGTTTAAGTAGCCACATTAGTATACAGTAATATATAACTTTGAAGATTATGACTTTGAGTACTTAGCCCATAGTGTCTACAGTAGCTGCTATAGCTCATCAGTCACATACTGTACACTACTAAAACTTAAGGCAGACTGATTAGACCTACAGTATAGGTATAATAAAACCGAAGGCTATTCTATCTCTACGGCCGGACCATGCTTCATTTATTTCACGGTAAATTTTAATTACACATGGCTTATAAGCATTTGAACATTAAAGCTCTAACAAAATGAGGGAGCAAGCCCCCTCAATCTTCCCTTGGAAATTATTTTACGAATTTCCAAGGTTATTATTAAGTGGTTTGTCAGGAGACAATTAATCCCTGGGAGACAATTAATCCCTGAGATACAATAGTTTTGTTTAGGTTGGCACTGACCATATATAGTATAAAAGATCCAGAAATACCAGATCATAAAAACATCAGTAATCTACAGATCACAGATGACCATTAGGATATGACCATTTTAACTGTTCATCACTGTTTTTTCCAAAGGGAAATCCTACAAGATATTGTCAATCTTAAATTGATTGGTTATTGATTTTTTCCAGTATCATATCTGATGTGTTAACTAGTAGTGAGAAATTAGAAAATGTTTCCCAAGAGATTTCAGTGTTTCCCTGTTTCTTGTTTGTTCAAATGATTTACAGAGACTTTGAACAGTCAGCATGATTGTGTTCTATTTTGTTATTCTCTATTTGATTTTCCTCTATGTTTCAAAATATTAAATAATTGCCGTTTGTGGTCGTCTTGCCAGAATTGAATAGACCTAGGCCGCATGTAAGAAGCTAGATGGTTATGTTTCAAAATTCTGTATATTACATGTTGGAACACGTGTATGATTTCAGAGTTTTTATTTCAGACATTTCAGTGTACCTTTTTGACCAGAATTTTTAAAAAGGTTTATACTATTGAAATTGTATTTGGAAACCATTTTGGGCGAGCAAAAAACGTGTCCAGTATTTGAGTTAGTACTAACTTTATCAAATACTACTTCAAAATTATTCAAGGACAGTGTATACAAAGTACAGTATCTAGTTATTGTCTTTTTTTATGTTGATGTCCACCAGCTGAGTCGGCATATATTTTTGTCTATTAATGTATGAAACGCCATATATGCCAAAATATTTATCTTTTTATCAATATTACAGTGTACAGTAAGTCAAGATGCTATCTAGAATCTAGACTGCTGTTTATCATCTTTCATTGCATTCAAATTAGAAAACTTTTAGTAATCAATATACTGTACAACAAAAATATGAATAGTGCCAATTCATATTTATATAGTTAAAAAATACAAATGCATAAAAATTACTTTTAAAATTAAATTCCAAAGCAATTGTATACGTTTCCATGGTATTATTATAATATACCCAACAAACCTATTTTGTGATTATGTTGGAAAATGTTGCTTTGTGTATCTATGGTAATGACATTTAAAGGTATCCAAGTTAATAATTATTTGCTCTAGAATTTCCATTATTTTTTTTTTTTTTCATATTTAAAGCTTATTAACAATTGTTTGAATATACTATTAACAAAAAAATAAAGAAGCTATTTGCTGGTTAGTTAGTTGGTAAAATATTTTTTTTTATAAAAGTGCATACATTATAATATCCAACCTTTTATATAGAACTATATTTTAATAATAATAATCAATAACAGGTAATGTAAATAAGTGTTAAAGTATCAGTTTATCATTTATTCGCCTAAATTTATTGCAGTATTTTCAACACAAAATAAAGCAAAAACTGTAAAAGTTTCAATTTAATTTATAGTGAACAGCAGCAGAAGACATAACAAATGGCAACGGACACTTTCTGGAAGTACCGTATAACCAGAATGAATTTAAATTAAATTATAATAAAGATAAAACACGTCTTCACTTGACGAAGTCCATAGTCATTGAAACTTAAATAATAACAGTATAATAATTGAATTATATACCACAGTGTTGCTTCTTCTGTTAAAAAGCCTGCTAATATCTTTACAGTATGTGGTGATAGTAATTATTGTGTACTTACATCTTCTACTTTACAAATATATCCATTGTTGTCATTAGTACAAATATGACCACTCATACATGGGTTACTTTGACATGGGTCTACAGCATTCTCACAGCTATTTCCTGTTAAACAACAAAAGCATGACTACCGGTAAAAATGTGAATTGGTAATTTACTTGTATCCAATTCTTCTTTTTATATTAAAATTGTTATATTTAGCTTGTTTTGAATACAACACATAACATACAGCACAGGTACACACACACACACATCTTTTGGTTCTGTAACTTTATTCAACATGTAAACAATCAATTAAACAAAGTAATTTTCCACTGATGAATGAATGAGCCGAAGAGAGCCAACTTTGCACGCTACCTTTCAACATGAACACACAGAGTAATGTATTGAGGGTCTTTCTCACCTGTTCCGGTCCGGCGAATCGAACGTCAATGTTTTGTTTTCACGTCGCTCCATACGGCTGTGCGGCAATCGATATGCGCGTAGCCGCGTAAAAGCGAAACATTGACATTCGATTGGATTTGCCGGTGTCGGACTGAAACCGTGCCAGAACAGGTGTGAAAGACCCTTTTCTCTGTAACGCTACTGACTATACTACAAAAATGTATAAACTGACAGACCATTTACATTTGCGCCAACTGCGGCGGAGATTTGCCTTAAACCTTTGATTAGTTGTGTTACAATTCTATTGTATATTAAAACAAAGGAGCATACTTAGTAAACTCTAAAGAGTGTTTGTTTACTTTCTTATTGACATACAATAAGATATAATAGAGAAATGTAAAAATGTTACCTGTGTATGCTTCAGTACATTGACATGAGAATCCATTGTTTGTTTTCTGACAAGTTCCTCCATTCTCACATGGCTCTGTTTCACATATTGAGGTGGTAGGAAGCAGTTCAGCTGCTGCTGTGGTTTGTATAGATGCTATGGTGGTTTGAATAGGACTTACTGAAAACGAACATTAGAATAGCAAAATCATTTAAAACATTTTGAGGTGATATTTAAGTTGATTTTGTGAACAAGTTTTCAAGTTTGATAAGTGTACTTTCATTGATTTCACCAATGTGATCACAGTATCTTCTCTTTCTTGATTTACTCCAGAATCTTATGTATACTATATGTATTTGAATGGCTATATGTCACCTGCTTCTAGTCTGCCTATATAACTGTAATTACTGTAGTTATATGGTATAACATATTTTTTTTTAATTGTGCATTGTCAGTAACAAAATAATTTCTAGTATAGTGATATACAACCACTTTTCTTACCTTGTTGACTGTGTGTTAATCCAATACATATAAAATAATAATAATATGCATAGCCATACAAAATAATACAGCAAGAAAAGTTACTACAACTGTGTCTCATTCTGACAGCCAACATAAACACTTATAAATTCCTATTATCTTAAACTAAACTTCTCACAGACATCTTTGGTTAAACAGTCCATATGTTAATAAAGTGTCACGAAAGCGTTATCAAGGTGGATTGGTCTTTCGACTGGAATAAACCTAACTATACCTGAATGAATTGTTTGGTTGCGCTTCGGTAAGCATTGTCATAAAGATGATGGTAGGAAGAATAGTGAGATTTAAAAGTAGTTCCTTTATTGTGATGTAATTGGAATTTTGTGTGCTGTCAAACAATTCATGCATTGATACACAATAAGAGTTTGGACTTATCCATTATTTGATGGGTGTGCTTGCTGAGCCAAAATTAATCTTTAAAAAATAACATGATATAAATATTCATAATTCCAGATATGATTCCTTTTTACCAACCATAAATTTATCATAATCATAATTTAGTTCATTTGTTTCATCTCATGTATACTTTAAAATAAATCCGACTACTACTAAATGGTTTTTATGGGTTTTTAAATTTGGAAAAGTTATTGAACCCTTTCCCAAAACTCTTCACTACATGCCCCAAAGGATATTTTCCTACCCTGTACACCACCCTCTATAGTTTGTAATCTTAAAGTTATTTGAATCATATCATCAATATCACATTTAATGGGTATAATACACCCGGTCCTTAATTATCAATTTATGTTTGTCAAGTTTTCACTCGTAATAATAGCAAACAGTTTTTTGGTTTTTTTTGTTTATTTATAAAACTGAAAATTATTCAAACTAGCCTTTTATAATTGCATTCATTGTATGTAAAATTGTATTCTATAAGAGTATTATGGAGAAAAAGAAATATTTTTTTTCAATATTGGGTGAATGATCTAATGGCTGCCAAGTCACATATTTTATGCAAATCACTTTTTTTCTCAACACAACACCACTAAATTCAATATACAGGGAGACTTTAGTTGTAAACTTACATTTGCAGCTGTTGGCAGTACCTTTAGTGACTGGTAAAAAAGATCCCGGTTGCCATGGCACAAGATCATAGGTGGGTAAACACTTTTGGCAGTCCCGTCCCTCTGTGTTATGTTGACATTGACAAGACAATTCACCATCTTTTAAATCACAGTAGTTGCCATGTAGATTACAGTTGCAACTGAAAATTATAAAGAAAAGAAAGAAAATGTATATTTATATTTACTATAGTAAATAATTTTCATGTTAGGTTTTACTATAGTAAATATATTTCTTAGCATAACATTTATTGTTAAATGTTTTGGAATAAATAAGGATTTTATTATTAACAATTTTAACAGTTATGGCTCCTCACTAATTATGTGTATTGTAAAATGAGATTTTGCGTTAAAACTCTGTCTGACTATAACATTTTATGTGACAACAAAATATGATGTGCCCATATGTGGACATGATGATGCCATATCACTACCATATTTAAGCATATCACTACCATTGGACACACCACAATTTTTGTTGGTCAAACTAGTTTGATAGTGTAGACAGAGCTCTAGTACAGTATTTTTAGAATTATTTATGTGGAAGGTCAGCTTTAGAGATGTTTGGTTGACATCAGAAGAAGTAGTGTTAGAATTCTGTAAATACCTTAAGATAGTCTCAATGTTTGAAATTGCGTATTGAGCTGTATGATACATCATTGATGTGTTTCCTGGATCAAAACTGGTTTGATTTTTAAATGTAGGTCTAGACAACCTCAGTCTTAGATTCGTAAGGCTTAAGAATTCTCTTAATGCAACATCCTCCTCTAAACCCGTAAAAAGCTCTTCTGGATTTGACAAGCCTGGTGAAAGCAACTCAAACCTTTGCGTAACCAAGAAATAAACATACTGTACACCATTGTCAATTTGATTTTGAAATGGATTAACACATAACACATCTGTAGTCTTTTGAACATCAGAGCTACGAGAACTTTCATTCACTGAAAAATCTTTAAAACAATCTGTTGAGTAAAATTGTAAAGTGTTCCATGTTTCTCCGTAGTCGCTAGATTTTTCAAGTATCATTGCTTCTGGAAGCTCAGACCGAAACGTTATAGTTAGGTCATCTTCTAAACTGTGGTCTTTTTCGAGATCTACAGTAATGATGACCTCTGGAATGGTCGATGTACTGGACCATATTTTACTTGACCAAGTCGTAGTGTCTTCTCCTTCATTGTCAATTATTAATTCTGGTACAACTTTTTCAGATATTGGACTTATCTAAAAAGAATATAATATAAAATATACACTTAAACAATTAAATGCTACATTATCTTTAACTGGGAAGTACAGTTTGGAGTTTAAATAAACTGTTATTTTATTTCTTTATTTTCTTCCTTTTGTACAATGTATAGCAAACATGGGCAGACAAGTAATACAGTACAATACTGTTGATGTTTCTCTGGGATATAATTCTGTCAATCTAAAGGGTAAAATTTGCCCCAACCGAGACATTGTAATGTGATTACTGTGCTGCCAATGTAATGTTGTAATTCAACAAACATTGTTCACACACTTTGATGAGCAGACAGCCAACAGCTTGTTTTGATTGTCTTTTGAGATCATCATTATTTATACTTCAGTTGATTATTGATTATTGTAATGTAAGTTCTAATTATAGATATTGAGGTAGAATTCTTTTTGATTTCTATGTTTCTAATTGAATTATACATATTATTTATTGTTAATTTTGTTTTATCTACAGTACCTTACAAATAGAGTTGTCACATGTTACATCTGGTGGTAAAACTGTTATGGAGGTTGTTGGGATTTGACTGAATGTTACAGTTTGTGGAAAACAGGCGCTATCTCTACATCCAGATGTGTTAACGAATGACAGGTGAAAGAGCACTGTAGCAAGTCCAAGCAGAAAGCGTTTGATCAGTAGAACTTGCATAATAAAATAATTCGGTCATCATCTAATATAATACAGTGTATAAAAAAAGGTTAACTGTGACATAAAAATAACAATTATTAATGTAATCTAAACATATAAATGAATAAATTTGAATAATTTAATAGCTGCATCTACTTCTATAAGTAAACTGTATCATAGGTTTAACAACTTTCTACTCTTAAATTAATAGTTGGTGGGGGTGGGGGATGAGGACACAATTACGTAGGCCTATATTGAATCCAATCCACACTTTGAGTAATTTTTAAATAAACCTTGTGTAGTAACAGCTCATGATTTTTTTCTTTCTAAAAATAGATATCATTTATATGATAACATGATCGTAAGGCACATTTAGAAATATTAGTACATTAAATCCAGAAAAGTACACATTTTTAGTATTTATCTCTCAACTACTATGAGATTTAAAGAAATAGCCAAAATATAGAATTTTTTATACAATATTATTGCTATGTATGAGAACATATCATGTTATTATCTTCATAGACGCATAACAACCGGTTATGAAAAAAAACATGAAAGATACATAATACATAATATCGTATTAAAACATTTTTTTCGAAAAATAGGCATCATTGCAACCTGTTAATATATTTGTTATATTTGGATAACATGGTCTTATGACATGCAACATACAGAGAATAGTAATTAAATTCTAAAAATATATGTATTTATTATTCAATAGTGTCATACAACTACTTTTAAGGCATAGATTGCCTTGGTTATATCAAAGATTGACATTTTGAGTTGTTTTCGTGAGGAAAAGTTTGGCGTGGGGGAAGATTTTTAAAATAGAATCCATCCATTAAATTGAATGTTATATAAACTGCAGTGAGGAAAAAAAACTAGGCTGTAAAATTATACCGAAGCAAACCGATACGTGCACAGAATATAAATTGTCTGACTGAATATTAAACAACAATTCTATATCCAATTTCATACAGATGAGAAATATGAATAATTATCTAAATTTAAATAAAAGCATTCAGTGATGAATAAATTGTGGCTTGTGGTGGTAGTGGATGACTAAAAAAAATCAATAATTTAATTTGTAGTAACACTACACAGCTTAAACAGCTTGTAGATGTATTGTAGTGGGGTCTAAGGCATATTAAATATGGTTTCATTTTACTTTCCATTCAATTTGAAATTACTTTTATTCACTGTATATGAAGAATAATCTATTAATTTATTTTCAATTATGGATGACTATCTTTTGCAATTTAAAATGCACAAAAATAAGTATGTTTTCCAATGCACAGAAATGCACATTATACAGATGTTTGGTGCACAAAATAGACCTACCTACAATATATGTATGCATTTTGAAACAAAATACTCATAGTCATACTAAGGAGCACAAAATAGAAAATACAGGTATATGTAAATGATGCCCTTCAGTAGTATATATACAACAGTGTTTTGATCTTTCTATAAGCTCTTTCTACACTATTAAACTTTATGTGACAAAAAATATGATGTGCCCATATATAGACATGGTGATGTCATATCACTACTATATTTGAGCATATCACTACCATATTTGGGCACATCACATTTTTTTGCAAACTAGATGGATAGTGTAGACAGAGCTTAAGTAGCTTGTAATTTGATTAGAAGATTGTGGGTCACATGATGTTAAATAAATGTTTGATAGCACTCTTAATTGCGTCATAAAGAGTGCAATGTTGTTATATGCACGCGAGTACTGAAATGTTGTTCTGCACCTTTATTTTTGTTACACATCGATTAAGCAACCACATGCAAGTCAAGACGCTAGGCTGTGGTCGACTGACTTTCGATTAACCTGTAGTAATATGCTTTCTAACTAAATTTTCCAATTTGGAGGTGTGTTATAAAACAAATAATGAATTGTTTAATGCAATGGAACAAATAATTCCATGAGGTAAACAATCATTATAGTATAATATTCTAAATACATAAAGCTGTATTTACTTCTTCAAAAAATTTAAATACGCTTCAAATATTATTAAATAGATTAGGTAGAGTTCTGCTATCCGCTGATATATATACACCAATAAATGATATTTTTAAAACACTTAATTGGGTTAAACTAAATGAAAGATGGAGGGAAATATCTACTATTTACAACTTTCAGATGCATTAAGGCCTTTCACCATCATATTTATCCTCAATGTTTAAGTTTAATGACTGCCTCAACGCCAAATGCACCCGTAGGCAAAGTTGTAAAACATTAATAACACCAAATTGGAAAATTTTCAAGGTAAACGAACCTTAAAATACAGAATGGAATATTTTACCAACTGAAACTAGAACAAAAGTTTAAAATATTGTCTCATGAATAATATGCAAATAAATAAAAACATTTAAAAAATAGGCCTATACTCACATTCACAACAGTACATGCTTGTCAGGTTATTAAAGAACTCTCTACTCTACTGTTCATTACAGCATATTAACAATCCAGATTTATTTGATCAACAGGTTACTAATAAAGTCTATATTTGCTTTTCTATGCTTTGTGCATTTTCAACATCTGGTGTTATTTGATCCTTTATGAACAATTTGGTGAATGATGTGGTTGCTATGCAACTATTAGAAATAATTTTAAACAATTAAAAGTAAACATTTGGTTTTTGGTCTTTTAAATTAATCATTTGGTAGAGTATTTAAGCTGTTGCTGTATTAAAAAATCAATTTAGTATGCATTTTAATTATTTAAAATGATCAAATTGAAGTATACAAGAGCGCCGCGTTACGTAGCCTACAAACTTGAGTATTATATTTTTTAAAACAGTTATCGCCATGTGTTATAACTCACATGGAAAATACATTAATATTGTACATAATATGTTCTTTGTATTAAAACATTCACTTAACAATACTTGAACAGTGACAAGTTGATGTTACATTTTGTAGGTTTTATACTTTTATTATATATAAAAAAAACAAACAAAAAGATTAGAAATTTATGTTTTTATTAAAATTAGATATTATATTCACTTTTGACTGTTTCATAAGTCTAAGTGGTAACAAATCAAGGCTTATATTATTTTTAAAAACTGTGCAATAATACTACAATATCTGAAAGACCTAATGTACATAATATTAAATTAATATCATTACAGAAAATGTGTTTCATAAGAAAAAAGATATATACAATATTGTAGACATTTCTTGGCATATACATAAATACTGTACTCTGTATGTTATTAATAAATACTGTAATATAATAGAGAGGTTTCGCAATCTTACGAATACGATAACGAAAACGGATACGTCACGCACACGTATTCGTTTTCGTAAGCCATAAAAAAATCTTTTTCGCATGGCAACGAAATATTGAGGCACGTCCAAAATATGGCTGCGGTAAATTTGAGCGAAGCGCAGGTACGTGTTGCTTGGTTGCCTAGGCCTAGCGTAACATCAAAGCGAGTGAGGACTTTAAAAACTGCTTATCAAAATTTACTTGGCATTTTAGTAAATTACTTTCAATAAATCTATAATTATATTATAATCATGAATCATTCCCAATTCAAATGCAAAATGTGCAAAATAGATCAAAAACTATACTCGTTTTGTAGTTACGAATATGACTGGTGATATTCGAATACGCTTTACGAATATGAAATGGGGATCAGCTCAAAAGTTTCACAAATGTATGACGTATCCGTTATCGTATTCGTAAGGTTGCGAAACCTCCCTATTAAAAAATCATTTACAAAACAAATACATTTATAGGTGAATAACATTGTAATATTAAACTGTATATAAAATAATGTAGTAATACCTTCGTCTTTACACTACATCAGCCGGACACTAAACATAGGCTAAACGGTGTATTGCTCCATGAAGTGACATTTGGAGTCAAATTAAGATTTATATATAATTGATAACAAACTTTTATTATGCAAATTAGCATACAAGGCTTAGCGTTTGCAGTTTTACCCATTTTGACCACAGAACTGTATATAGAGAAAGTTTAGCCAACAATAACAAAACTCAATAGCAAAACCATGGGAAAAATATGCATTGAATACAACAAAGCAACTTTTCAACGATTAAAAATGACCAACCAAATCTACAGTATGTTATTAATTTAGTGCTACAAATATGCACATGCAAGACACATCATGTACAGTATATTATATTAAACACTACTGCACACCCAGCCACTCTATAGTATAGCAATAACAGTATAATAACTGTAAAGTAATATAACACTTGTTGTTTGCTTCAGTATATACTTAACCTGAGTGATTCAAGAACTGGTTCAATCATTATTTGACCTCTGACCCCCACACAGCTGTTAATCACTTTATATATTCTCTCCGCTGGTATCTTTAAGTTGTATATCAAATTGTAGTTGTTTACAAGGCGTAACATTTCTTCCTTTGGTAGGTAACCTGCAAAAATATATTTATTTCTTTTTAATATCATCTTCTTGAAAGTATTTTACCGTGCCTAAACAAAAATGGCTATAATATTTTGATTTTTGGAATTGTTTTTTACAAACACATCCAAGAGCAAGTAACTCGCCAATTACAGCAAGTCTCCCTGGAACTTGAAATTGGAAGGCCTAAATCTCTTGCTTTTGCTTGGCAATTAAAGGAACGATAACCTTATAGTCCTATTTGAAGCCAAGGGAGTGTGGTGCAGTGGTTGCCAGGATTGAACTGTATATATGCATATTAACAACCAAACTACAGCTTAACTTGTGAAACTTTGCTAGTGGATTATAGAAAGCACTTATAAGTTTTAGCACTCTAAGCTTTAGAGTAATGGCAGCATCATAACTACTATTTTATGGTATTAAATTATAGGCCTAGCCTGCCTACCTTACCTGTGTTTGTACTATCACTGTTGTACAATCCTTGGGCCAGGTGCATAAACCTAGAGAACCATGGCTCAACTTCATTGTCTACTACAGCATCCATCATTTCTTGGCTTTGATCTCTCAATGCTTGATGCTTTTTGGCAAGATAAGTCAGCTGTTTACGCTGGTAGACATCCTCTGCGCCGTCACTTGATGACTCTATAGCAGGTGATGGTGTGTCATCTCTGGTTACATACTCTTCTACTGACGATTTTCTGACAGGCTGAAAGGTTGGAAACAAGAGAGTTTGTAGTTATAAAGCTAAGTGTAAATTTATTAATGAAGAAGAATTATTCAGTATTGTAAGGACAATGAAATAGTAATTACTTGCATTGATATGGTCATTCTTTGTTGAGGTAAGGAGGGTGAAAAGCCATAAGGCCATGTTATTCCTGCGGACTACAGAAACGCTTTAGCTACAAATATTGCCTTTTCTATTGGTTTAAAATTATTGAGAATTGTATTTTATAGGACTATATTTGTCCTTAGTGCTACCAGAATATGAAATACCTAAAATATAAATCCCTCAAATTTTATATTACACCCATAAGCAGGCAATATTTGTATAATTAATTTCTACTTTAAAGCTAGATAGAATATATATCTATATATATTTTACCCCTAGGGGTTTCTTCTTTTGCCATGGAGCATCAACTTGTTCTTGTGCCTTCCTGAAGCTCTGTGCAAGAGGTTGATTATGTTCATCCTGTTCATACGTCTTCCTTATACCAAGTGATGGCCATGTGCCTGGACGACTGGACCCATTCATTTGTTCTTGCGATGTTTTTATAGATTGTACCTTGCTTAGAAAATCAATGAAGGCTATCCAACTAACATGACAAAAAAAAGAATCAAACTTAAATTACTTGACCCATTCTCAAATCACTGTACATACACAGTATTTAAACCATTTAAACCAGGTAACTTTACAAATAGGTTACTGAATCTAGCTAAAAAATATGGTGAACTGGGACGAAATTGTAATTTTTTCAGTTGGAATTGCTATTGAGTTGATGGTGTCTATATACCTTAACTTTGAATCACCTGTGTCACATCGCATCAACATCTTCTCCAATACAGATCCTTGGAATGGTAGTCTATGCTTTAAACAAACCTCCTGAAACTAATTGTTAAACAGTTAGTGTTATTCAACTGTTCTAATATGTATTTCTTTTCTTCCCAATGGGACATTCTTGTGGTTTCTGAGCTGTAACAATGCGATTCAACTGCTGTGTTGTTAGTAATGACTAACAACTCAGTCTCAAAATTCACTAGTAGAAAGGTTAACCCCTACTGCTCAAAAGCCAGATGTAATATCGGACCTCCAGTCCTTATCTGAGAAGACTTGTACTACCACAATAACTATGGTCAAGGAGTGCCTTAAACAGGAACACAGTGCAAATAAGACCATTTATGGTATTAGTAAGTAGTTGTTGTTTTCCGATTGTAGTCTTAGAAAATGGTATTGACAGCTATCTAGAAGTTACTGTACAGTATATCACAATGAAAAAAATATTTTAATGACAACAATTCTACTGCAAGCTGATTTACCTGTTTTTGTGTAATGGTTCCATCATTATATTTGTCATAACTTGACATTGTATCACTGATCTCTGCCAAATCTATGCTATCCTCTTTACCTTGAATAATCTGTTGTTCAATTAACATTAGCAACATGGCATCATCTCGCTCAGAAAATACCTTTACTGGTTTTCTACCATAGGAAAGTGGAATCATATTTATTACTAAAATCATACCGTATACACTATATATATATATCTTATCTGTACATTGTTTCTGTTAATTCTCTGTACAGCGCTTTTATCTTTTGGAAAGGCACTTTATAAATAATCACTAATAATAGAAAATCTATAGCTATTGTGTACTGTAGGATGGTTGAAATTAAAAGATAAAGCTTTTTGAAGGAAAATTTCTGGTTTTACTTACTTATAAATAATTGGTGATTGAATTTCAGATTTCTCATAAGAACGCCTACTTTCCCTAAAACAACAATCAATTAAATTACTTCATAAATCATAGATCCATTTTGCATGTTATGATATTTTTCTTGTTCAGAGATGTAGCTAGGATAATAAGGGTGTAATTCAGAGGCAGATTAAAGAGGGGTGAGGAGTATTTGGTAGCACAGTAGTGTAGTAAGTGCAAGATACTGTAGAAGAGAAAGAACTATTATAGTAACAATCTTAATAATTTTAATTGTTCGCATGTCGCATTGTACTATGCTTGCTATATATAGTTTGGTGTTTTCCCTTACAGTAATGTGTCAAATTGTACCATAGAGAGTCCTGCTATACTGTATATAGTATGGTGTTTTCCCTTTACATTTTAAAAGTTGGAAAAAAGCAAATACTCATCCATTGTCTAGGGTAAATTCACTTATTTCTATTTGAATGTGAACCTCACCACCTGTAGTACTGGTGGCTATGACTCAGGTGTAGCTTATTAAATTCATGCAGAACAATTATTACCTTTGTTCAATCTGTTGATAGTCTTCTTGTTGTCGACTGAGGCTTTTTTCTGTTAAAGCAATTTCTTCATGCGACATCTGTTTATTTCTGATGAGTATTGCTTCAAACTTTGCCATTTTCTCATCTAAGGAAACTTGTTCATCAGGACCATCCAGAGTCTTTACTTCACTCACAAATCTAGAAATAGATAAAAAGAATAGAACATCTGGTTTGGTTTAATGAGAAGTGCTGCTTTACAGGCAATCATTGAACTATGTCTGATCTGGTGGACAGACAATATTCTGCTATATATATATATATTTGGCACAAAATCTAAGATTTGAAGTTTATGTTTCTATTCTTTCATGTAATACATATTTTCCAATTCTTTATCTCAAAGCTTGAGTCAAACAATACTGTGTTGAGGATCAGATAATATACGAAAGCCATTAAAACTACTTAAAAGAATTGGAAAAAGGTAATGCTAGGAGAAGGAACCTACAAAGGAATGGGCATAAGTTAGCATAGCACGGAAAAGGATACAGTGTCATTACCGCCGGAACAAAAAGATCCAATATAAAAAAAGTTAGTACAAGATTAAATCTGGAAATTCCAATAAATGTACCTGTTTATCGACTCATGAAGCATAGTTTCAGCCTTGGCTGAACCCAGTTGTGCCCTGGCAAGGTACTGTAATAACTTCTCATAATTGACCATATCAGGGTTACTACCCTTTGCAAAGCTACTAAAAAGCAGTCTCAACATGGTTGTTGGAATAGGTAAGCCATGCCGCAGTGCTATCATGTTGAGTTGAGCTTGGTTTACATAGCCTGTTAACCTGTGATCAAACTCTGCTAGGCTCTTGTACATGTCTTTAAAGCAATTTGGATCAAACTCTTTAAGCATGCCTTGTAACTGAACAGTCATTGATATCTTTGACTTGTCTTGGATCTCATTTGGTGAGATTACTTCAGTTGAACATGGTGTGTTCTCGCTAGAGGGATAGGTTGGCCTATCAGACTTGGGTATTGGAGGAAGAATTCTGAAAGTAAATATTCTTAAATTTAATTTCTATAGCCCTTTAAAGATCATTTAATAATGCAATCTACTACATGTGCAAATTTGTCACTTTCTCTGTTTATTTTGGTTTATTAGATATGCATGGCTAGGTTAAAGTTACACAGGTAACTTTAACATATGAAATGTTACTTGTTGTATACTGTATAAATAACTATTCTTAAGCAAGTAAACAAAGTTTATATTGCTTAAGCAAAATCAAAATAACACATTTTGCTTAAGTGAATCAAGTTTTTCTACTGACCTGTGAGCACCTGGAAGGCTTCCTGACCTTGACCTAATACCATGTATGTGGGAGTTACTCTTATCTGGTGGAGATGTTCTAGAAGCAATTGCTCGCAGTCGTTCTTGCTGAAAAAGGGGTATTTTTAAAATCAAATAGTACTAGGCGAAATAATAGAATCTATCTATCTATAATTTCCATTTAATATTGGATAAGAAAAGGAATCTGTATCTGTATCATTCTGTTGTCAATATATTTCAGAATATGTAAGAATATCCAACTTAGGTATAAGAAAATCCCTATTTTCAACAATTTTGAAGAACAATGAGTAAAGTTAAGGCCAACTCAAACAGCATCGTACGATGAGGCACGACAAAATATGCATAGTTTTTAGGTTGTCGCGAGAACTTTAAACATGTTTAATCTTCTCCCGGCGAGACAACTCGACGACGCTGTCTTAGTTGGCCTTTATGTTTGCAGTACACAAAAGGAAATAAAGTATGGTTGAGAATCTCTCAACATATCAGTTGTTATGATACAATCGTCTTCCTGAGAATGTCATTACTTTAAATAACAATAAATTTACATGACATGACTTCTTTGTTATCTTTTCCAGTTGATTTCAATCATAATTCCAAAATCAGATCATTTAAACCTACCTGTTCTTTAGATTGCTTATTCTGTGAAAGATCATTAAAGGTTTGGTAGTTGAACTGGCTTGGTATTCGGGGACTTTCCTTTGGACTGTTATGCACCGGAGGTAAATCTCTGCCACTCTTCTTTGCACTAAATAAGTAAAGGTAATAAATAAATAAAGAATGTACAGTATTTGTTCAAGAAACAAAATGGTAGTTTAGGTTCAAGATGGTGAATTAGCACAGTAGAGATACTTGGCCGAAAGATGGATTTGATAACGAACTGTAGTGCATAATTTATTTAGTATATTTAAATGTTCTGAAAAAAATGCTGGAATTTTGTTTACCTCACTGCCGGTGATTCCATAGGAATTTCCACTGCTCTTCCCCCAATAATTTTCATGTCACATGTTGGTTGAACGTCGGTCCCAAATGGAGCATTGCACGCCGCCGAGTGTTTCTTGCGACTCATGATATCATAGTGCTGAAAGTAAACATTTATTAATAGAAAATTGTACTTATCGAAACCATATCAAATTGTGTTCTCTTTAAACACAAGGAATTAAGCTTAGATAGACTACTTCCGATCACTTCCCAATATTCCAAATACCAAATAATCCCAATGGTAACTCTCATACTCGTCAGATACAAATTAAAAATACGTACTCCACAAGAAAAATTAATTCTAAAACAATTGCATCATTAGGTGTCAATTTAATCAACACAAACTGGAATGAGGTATATGAAAACAACTCTGCGGAGGAATCATATAAATCATTCCATGATAAATTTTCTTTATTATACAATACTAATATTCCAAGGACAAAAATTAAAATAAATAAACGCAAACTAAACAAACCTTGGATAACAAATGGAATAATAAAATCTATAAATACTCGAAATAAACTATATAAAAAATACATAAATTCACCTACCCAAATCAATAAAACCAACTATATAACATTCAGAAATAAACTTACCCATCTGATTAGAATTTCAAGTAAACAACATTTTACAAATAAATTTGATAATTACAAAAACAACATAAAAAAAACATGGCAAACAATCAATAATATCTTAGGGAAAAACATCCAAAAGACAACAGCCACATTTTTTCTAAATGACGACATTAAATTAACTGATCCCATTGAAATTGCTACCAAATTTAATCAATATTTTACTGAAATTGGCCCCAAGCTTGCTTCAAAAATCCAATCCAACGGTGGAAATTTCTCTGACTTTCTCAACAACCCCACCAAAGACTCTATCTTCTTCTCCCCCACCTCTAGCAAAGAAATTCTCGACATCACATCAAAATTTAAAAACGGCAAAAGCTCTGGGCCGGATGACATTGACCCTAAGGTCTTAAAAGATATTGCACCATTTATTGCCGGTCCCCTTACTCATATTTTTAATCTTTCTCTTTCTACTGGTATTTTTCCTTCCTCCCTAAAAACTGCTAAAGTAATCCCCGTTTTCAAAAAGAACGACCCACATTCCTTCTCAAACTATCGACCTATCTCTCTCCTACCTTGCTTTTCTAAAATACTAGAACGCATTATCTATGACAGACTTTATCATTTCTTCTCTACCCATAACATTCTTCAAAACAACCAGTATGGCTTCCGCTTACAACATTCCACTGATCTCGCACTTCTTGACATCCCAAATAAAATTTCTGTCGCACTATCAAATAAACATCACACCATTGGCCTATTCCTCGACCTATCCAAAGCTTTTGACACTATTGACCACTCAATCCTCTTATCTAAACTTAACCACTATGGCATCCGTGGAATTCCTTTATCCCTAATTACTAACTACCTTCAAGACAGAATGCAATTCACTTCTTTTAATTCTCACTCCTCTGACATCCTTCCTGTTAAATGTGGCGTTCCTCAAGGTTCTATTCTTGGTCCCCTTCTCTTCCTAATCTACATAAATGATCTGATTTATGCCTCAAACTATTTCTCTTATGTTCTATTTGCAGATGACACTAATATCTTTCTCTCCAGCCCAGATCCTAACACTTTAATTCAAACTTTCAACCGAGAAATCCGAAACGTTTCAAACTGGTTTAAAATCAACAAGCTTTCACTAAACATCAGCAAAACAAATTACATTCACTTTTCCGGAAATAAAAACAATAATAATGCTACAAATACAAATATCTATATCGATAATATACCCATCAAACCAGTCGACCACACCCATTTTCTTGGTGTAATTATTGATAATAAACTGAACTGGAATCTCCATATTAATAACATATCAAACTAAATTTCAAGAACTATTGGCATACTAAATAAACTTAAATTCACTCTTCCGTCTAACATCCTTTTTTCTTTATATAATACTCTAATACTTCCACATCTCTCTTACTGCAACATTGCATGGGCAGCCACTAACTCAAAACATCGAACTCTCTGTCCATGGACCAGCACGGAAACAACCAAAATAGACAAACTTTTCAAACTCCAAAAAAAGGCCCTTCGCATTTGCACTCTCTCAAAATACTTCTCCCACTCTAAACCTCTTTTTCACACCCTAAATACCCTAAACATTTTTGACATTAATAAATTGCAAACTGCCCTCTTCATGTTTAGGTACTCAAATAACAAACTACCATCCACTTTCAACGGTTTCTTCACTAAAAATAACGAACTACACAAATATAACACTAGGAACGCAAACAACTACATTTCCAAAAACTATAGCAGTAAGCAAATACTTAACTCTATACTACATACTGGTCCCCTACTCTGGAACTCTCTTAATCCGTCAATAACTAATAGCAAAACAAATAATACTCTAAAAATAAACTACAAATCTTATCTAATATCAAAATATAAAATAAATTAATTATTTTGATCATATTAATAACTTATAATTAAATTTAATTAGGCAAATCATATAAATACAGTTTGTCCTTCCTGTCGTCCTTGTCGTGTTTGTATCGTCGTACATGTCCGTCTCTGTCTGTCAGTAGCGTACCATCACTTTGCTTATTATTATCTTTTTTAACTTTTTTATTCTTTCTGGTGGATCCAGGCTTAAAGCCCCTTGGGGTTTAAATGGTATTCTCCAGGCATAATGCAACTATTATTTACTTAATTTCCAACCACTTGTATCTTTTATATTTTGTATATGTTTGCATTATGTGAATAAATTTGAACTTGAACTTGAACTTGAACTACAATACAGTATGCAAGACTCGGGTATGTGGAACAATTCACACAACTCTGCTGAAAGAGACGACTTCAATAGAATACATAGGGCCTAATACTCAACACTTCTACATACTGTAAATCCATTAGCCGAGCTCTTATTGGTTGGTTGGTTAAAGAAAGCTCATGCATGCAACCTAGGCATACTATATTATTATAAGCCTAAATAAACAAGAAGCCTTCTTAGAATAGAAGGTTAAAATTTTTCGTAATAATAATAATAAATAACTTCAAACATTAGGCCTAGGCCTACCTATATTATTGTTAATTAATAAACAATAGGCCTAGCAAATGAATGAAGTTATCACAAAAGATTTCAAACGTGACAGGTTTTTGTCACACCCTCTGTATGTATGAATGATATCAAATAGCATTGACTGATCTGAAAGTATCATTTAGTTAGGAAGGTCAGGCCTAGACTAGGGCCTAGGCCTAGCTTACTAGAGTAGGATCTGGACTGGCCAAGGTTGGGCCCAGCCCAGGACCTTTTCAGATCCGTCACGTCGACCACTACCCTCCTAGGCCTAGTGCCTAGACCTACACTTATAATTTCGATATAATAATACTGATCATTGTATAACAAATATACCTTTCCCTTTTCACTAATAATATGGCAAAAGGTTATAAAACCAAATCATCATCCAATATTTATTTATTTGATCCTGTTGTCTTCCTTGAGCGTCGGTTCACTTTGACAACCACCTCTCCGCTCGAGTTAGTTGGTTTTTGTTTGTGCTTGTGCAATAGAGGGCACCAATACCAAAAAATACTACACTACCAAAGATCTTATAATCTACTCTGAGTAGCTGATTTCCATTTGGATTGTGTGATTGGACGATCAGGGAACAAAGTCCGATGCTTAATTGTATTGCTTTTTAGGCATATAATTGACCAGATCATTGGTCATTCTCTACTCTAACTGTCAAACTGTTTGTTTGTAACAGCACTGTATTGAATCTATTTTAACTTTGTTTCGGAAATTAATAATTAACGAAGATCACAACGGATAACAACATAATGAACTGGTTGTTTCGATGTCACACTTTAAGAAGTTAAGAAAACACGAAATAATTGTTTGAGGACAATTTTGGTTCCAGTCAAACAGGTGTCATTGGCACTTGTCTCAAGTTCCATTTACTAATAGTGTGTTTATAATGTTGAGTTGAAATGAAATATTTTTGCCATCATGGGAGTTACACTTGGAAAACAAAAAAAGCAAACAAATCAACAGAAAGCCGTACAAACCTTTCGCAGAGCAGCTTTTACTGTTGCTGCATTTAAAAAGACGTCAACACGTCAGCAGGAGACGCAACCGACTATTAATGTACAAGGACCTACAAATGAATTAATTGAAAATAGTACACTATTAAAAAATGAAATTGAAAACGATATTGTTGTTCATGACATTAAAGATAGCGTAAATGGAAATACAATCTACCTTGGAAAATCTACTGCTAGCTTGGTATCTAACAAATCTGGTTCTTCCAGAACGATTGTCTACAGAGACACGAGTAATGCTTGGGCAGCGTTAAGAGATGGACAATCACCGAATCCTGATGAAATTCCTTCTACGGAATTAACCATGATCAGTTCTTCTCTCGGTGGACATAAAACGGTGGAGAGACGGAAAATTAGTTCTAATGATAAACCTATTTATAATTCTTCTGAACTTCCAGAACTTGCTTCAAAGACTGGTGAACATGAACAGTTGGAGTTTTCTATCCCCTACGAACCGCCGGGTGGTTGGAAATATGGAAAGGTAAGAGATATTAGCAAAAAATAATATTAACATTTCGTTGCTATATGATTGAATTACGCTGACGGGTGGTATAAATTCTTTAAAAAATATCATGTGGAGAATTTTCTTATAATACCCCTCTATAATAATTAATTTTCCAAATATTTGGCCTAGTAATTCCGTAGTAGATTTTAAATGTATTATTTTCTCTCAGTTTATGTCTTATGACATCACGATGTATTACCTCTCTCTAAAGAAAGTAATTTTCCAAATATTAGGCCTAAGTAATTCGGTAGTTTAGATTTTAAATGTATTATTTTCTCTCAGAATATGTCTTATGACATCATGCCTACGTAGGCGTTTATAGAGACTCGTTATCTATACTTCCGCAATAAGTTTGGTTTTATATATTTGTTTAAACGTCATCGTTTGTTATGTGTAAATTGTTTGGTTTGAATTATAATGCACTGGTGCCGGAAAATTCTCGTATAAATGTAATGTGTTTGCATTGTTTCTCTTACTAAATTTGAAATTGAATAGTTATTAGCCATGGTAGCTAGGCATACATGCGTCTGGGGATTAAGTGCACTAAACTGGGAGGGGTTGTAGGCCTACAGCCGACTGTAAATTTCCTTCAAATTGAATAGTGATTAGGCCATTGGTAGCTAGGCATACATGCGTCTCTGGGGATTAAGTGCACTAAACTGACATCGAACTGGGAGGGGTTGTAGGCCTACAGCCGACTGTAAAGGTCCCTCAACGGTCTTTGTTGATCGAAGTCAAATCAAATATTATTTTTCTTTAAGTATGAATAAAAAGAATAATGAATAATGGTTAATTAATTATATATCTCCACTCTCCGAAGAGGGGAAACAACAAGGAAAACAACAGTAATGCTAACTTTATTATTCTCTAAATATTTTGTAGTTTTGTCAAATAAAAATTAGGCAAACAAATGTGTGTAGTATTTTAGAAAATAGACATTACTGAAAGGAGCTGTTATTGATATAGGGTATAATCAATACATTGACATTGGTCACTGTAACTATGGATGCAGAAATCAAGGGAACCTGTATTATCACAATACCTTGTCTATTAATTACTATTGTTCTGCTATTACGACTTCTAGTCCAAACCATTGTGCAACATCATTCATTGATCGTGCAAAAGATGGATTAGTACCGTCACAATAAAACTACGAGACAACCTTACCTAATAACCTAAGGCTTAAAATACTTGATGATTAAAGTGTTAATTATTAACTCCATATGCAGTGGTCTGTCAACTCAAATTTAATAAGCAATCTTAAAATAAAAGGTAGGCTTGATCACGTTCATTTGGTTATAAATTTTCCACTGATAATATCCATATTAAAGTAGGCCTACATATATATATATATATATATATATTTACATGGATTTTTATTTTGTACAACATTATAGATCGTTACAAATTTGTTGTTGTTGAAGAAATGATCTTTCCATGTTATTTCATATTATATAAAGAATCGCTTTACAGGCTACGGCAATACTACTTTTATCATAACGAGAAGATAAATATATGTTATAGTATATGTAACCATACAATATGCAGTAAGGTCCAATATTTGTTAAAGATTTTGAATCGGAAAGGCCTATAACTCTAGTTGTTTGGTTTAATAGATATTTTTTAATGTATATTTAAACCATCATACACTAGGCTACTAGACTACTTCTTTCATTTTCAGTTGCCTGCCTCCTTGGGTGAAACCTTCAGCCAAGTGGCATGACAAATTATATATTTTAATCAATTGATATTCATATCGTATTACTCCAATATGACATTTACTAGCAGCTGCAAAAAACAGAAAATCGCAATGACAGGATATCAGACGATTAAAAAAAAAATTATCGACAAAAATAGTATCAATGTTCTAGGGTAACATTAAACTATACATGAACCAGGTCAACCTATTAAACTTTCAGAGTCATGTTGGAAAGATGTCTTGAGAAAAGCGTTCCAAATTTCAAATTAACTCGTTAATACATGTTTGGTTGCAAAGCCACTATTATCAAAGTGGCTCGAGAGCTCACCTTTTAACACTATAAACTTTGAAGGTGGCTGATAAATGACTGAAATTATTTTATCAAGACATACGGTACTTTACTGTTCCTAAATACTATTATGGCCTAACTGCTATTGTGGAAGATAATCTTCAACATATATCATATCTTTATTCCCAAAAATGTTAATTGAAAAAATAAAATGAAAATAAAAATAATATTTTATTGTTTAAATTATTATTTGACAAAATGCAAAATACTGAACTTTCACTTTTTGTCTAGATTTAGTAGATTTAGGTATAATACAAATGTAATAATAATATATACATAATAATATAGTATATAATAATATAGTAATATATTGAAAAGTGTGTCCTTTTGCACACAGTTTTTAATTGCTGATAATTAACTCAACATGATCTAATAATGATGTGTGGGGAAAATAATTCCTTGAAGCATAGCCCTAATAAGAAGTATAATAAAAAGAGAACCGATGAAATAGTATTAAATTAATAATAATTAAAATATATATATACATCCATGAGTTGTGGTATATCCCATCCTCGTACCACGTTGGAAGTAAAACAAGAACGCGTCGATATTTAACATTATATCAAACACGACCAAAACCCCAGAGGTAGCCCTACTTTCAATTCCCAATTTCACCACCAAAAAGACCCAACTGAAAATATGTAAAATTTAATGTGCACTAATCATTCAATAAAGTACCAACTTTGTTATCTTTTAATGTTGTAGGTAAGAAACGACAGAAATTGCTCTGTGTGCAATAAATTTTCTGGAGGAGAGCTGTTCCCTTGCCGAATATGTACCAAAGTGTTCCATGCACCATGTTTACGACGCTCTGGACACATACAGGACAGTGCATCATTGCAACAGTTTAAACGAGCAAACATGAATATAGGATGGTCGTGTCACGATTGCGTAAGTAAAAGCAAATTCAATGAATATTTTCTGATAGAGAAAAGGGGGTTAGAAGAAAATGTGACTCCGTTTTCTCACAGTCTTGCCTTAAATCAAGTTATTTGTGTTTATAATCGCTTTGGTCTGTTTCTGTTCTTCATCTGTGAATTTACGCGCAATCGAAATGTTATCTTCTACAGGCCTTAATGTAAATGTATTGAATGGCATTAATTAACTATACTTTCTAAAAATATTGTTGAAATTGACAACACTTAAATGTATTTGACAACAGATCAACTCGTGTTGGTGATTCAACATCGTTTTGTGGTAGTAGGTCATTGCTATCATATATGTTAATATT
The DNA here is from genome assembly GCF_964355755.1 of Antedon mediterranea. NCBI lineage: Eukaryota > Metazoa > Echinodermata > Crinoidea > Comatulida > Antedonidae > Antedon > Antedon mediterranea. The sequence continues at coordinate 8,362,623 of NC_092675.1, read as the reverse complement.
TTTATCATAGAATAATATTTACTTATTTGTATTTGTCCTCATGAAAGTGATGTCATTAAACTCTTTATTAAAAACTTCATATTTTATATCAACACTCATAAATTACTTATTACGGCACTACTCACACATGGTTATTGTTATCGAATTGCGTCTCTATAATGTAACTTTTATTTAAATCTACTCATATTAAAACTCATTTTGCCGCAAGTAAAATGTATGGAATATGCGTCCGTGAACAGATTCTAATGAGTGCTCAAAACGAAACCGTGGATGTACACCCGCATTGTAGTGATGTATAATAAAATGACAATTTTGTTAAACTTTCAAATGCACAATTTTTAATACAGAATATCACATGTGACTGTACGATGCAGGAATTCGTGGTACTGTTTATCTAAATTTGTCCATTATCATATCATCACATTATATTACATGGAATTAGTCCTACTAACAATTAAAATAACATAATAATATCATATATAGGTTAAAGAAACAAATATATTATTCATATCTTGTTCTTTTTTGGCGACTGATTTTCTTCCATTACATTCTCATGTGAAATTATTAAATACAGTATACTATCTAGAATTTTCCGGTTTCCAAGTTTAACTTGACATGGCATACAAAATGTGTTGTTTACTCTGTTGTTATTTATTATATTTGCTTATTTTTCTTAACTTATTTACTTAGGAGAGCTTAAACAATCTATTAGATGAAGAGGATATGTTCGAGTTGATGGATTCATTTGAAAAATGTGACGTAGACTCAGGTATTATTAATTCATTATTATTAATTCCATTAATCTTTATTTATCAGTATATATTTAGATATTTCGGAAATTGCAATGCAATGCAAAAGTATGTTAGGTTACGTCCAGTACTTAATTTTGCCATTTTAGGTCAATTTTAAAATCGTGGATCCGCCACTTAGCTTACGGTTCAAATATATCTAATCCGTGACCAAATCTTTACATAAACTGCTCTCATGCTATTATACCTGAAACATTTCAATGGCACCAATTACATTGACTTTAGTCATTATACTCGAGTCGTGACGAACGAGAACAACGACGAAGATTTTTTATCTTTTATATTTAACCTTATTTATAGAGGGTGGCCCTAAACAGCGTACATGTTGACAATCAATGGTGTCTGTATGTGACAGTGGCTAGTAACCCCTACTCGTCTCGAAAGATTTACTAGGTTTTAAAGTGCACATGAGTCAGATGTGTACACACACCGAGAAGATGATGACGATGAAGACAAAGATGATGACGGCGACGATGATGATGACGGCGACGATGATGATGACAATGGGTGACATTGACAATGGCGTAATATGATAATGATGATGATGATGATGATGATGATGATGAAGGCGATGATAACACATCGATGGCGATAACGACAACAGTGGCGAAATGATGATGATAATATAGTAACGACAATATTAATGATATAATAACGTAAATTCGGTGAATGCACTTCTTCGAGATTATTTTCTTTAACAAAAAATGCAAAGTTAAACAAATAACTGATAATGGTAATTATGATAATGGTAAAACAGTTTGGAACATCTGTGCAGTATATCTTATGATTATATATTTCTGACCTCAATTGTATTGCGTGGAAATGAAAATCAATAAATGTTGTTATAAATAAAATTAATTATACACAAATACACCAACTAATAATTTGATGTAGAATGCTAAAACCTTACTATAATTTCCAGGGGAAATTGCAAGAATTTCCTTTTCTACACAACGAGCAATTTTTAATAGTTAAATCATATTTTCTATGTCACTTTGATGTCGTGCGCAAATGTTTTCAGTTAATAATACACATTAAAGATTGTTTGCACATCAGATGGCATGCGAAGAGTAAAAGTAATAATTTAAGATTCCGGTGATTTACTTACCATACCAGACATGCGTTCATTTAAAATTTCTATTTATAGACATTAGTGGTTAAACATTGGATTTTAGATTATATATATAAATATATATATATATATATATATATATAAACAAATCAGGCAAAGAACATTAATTCTAAACCGCCCGGTGATATACTGAAATTTAATAAATTAATTTGAAACGATAAAGATGAGGAAATCTGTGAGAATGAGAAAAAGTCGCCCCAACCGAGACTCGAACTCGGACCGCCTGCTTGATATGCAGATGTCCTAACCATTAGACCACTGGGGCTTTCATGGTATTGTTCGAACTCGATTGGAGTATATCACCGGGCGGTTTAGAATTAATGTTCTTTGCCTGATTTGTTTATATATATAAAAAGTATCTCTTCGGAGATCCCGCCTCGGGAATAAAAATACTGTAAGATGAGGGTGTATCAATTTGATCTCTGGTGCGCGTGCGTACAACTGAGGACTAGTGCTGTTCCGCCGTACCACGCCGAGAATGTTAAAGAGTCGCTATCCAATCGAGTTCGAACAATACCATGAAAGCCCCAGTGGTCTAATAGTGGTTAGGACATCTGCATATCAAGCAGCCGGTCCGAGTTCGAGTCTCGGTTGGGACGACTTTTTCTCATTCTCACAGATTTCCTCATCTATATACCTATTTTAAGATTAGAAGCAAAGCAACAAAAACTGTCTAAACAAAGTCTTACAGTGACAATACAGAATCAATAGTGATTGTTCAACGGGGGTTGTCACCAGTTCAAAAATCTTGATTGTGATGAACAAACAACACTATTTGAAACTTTATAATTCGGGACGCTAGATTATTTTTCGTACAGAAGTTCCACCATTCGCTTACTCGGATCGATTCGATAGTTTGCCTATAATAAATTAATATAGGCCTAATAATATTTAATTAATAATATAATAATATTTTATTTAAAGATAACTTTTAACAGACCGAGTAGAGTTAGGGTGTACTGAGAATTGGGAGTTCGATAATTTTTTCCATCGAAATGTTTGTTTCTAAAGTTCGATGACTACAATATTAAGGAAAATGTGTTCGGGTTATCTTAGACGCTAGTAATACGTGTGTACAAATAAGCTCAACAATTACTACCGAGCGTATGAATCTAACGAACAAATAGACCAGGAGAGAGAGAGAGAGGAGGAGAGAGAGAGATGCAGAATTATAAAAGGCCCCACAGGGAAAGAATTTCGACTACGAAAATGGAGGCAACAAAAAAGATAAGCAGTTGATATTCAAGCTAGAAGTAGAAAATGTCAACTTTATTTTTATTCCACAGATGCGGAAATTTCAGTTGAAGAATTCTTGAAATATAAACGGAATTTGATCAAGGAGAATGAGGGACGTGAAATGACAGCCGATGAGGAGGATGACGAGCTGGTGTTATTTCGCGCCATCGATACTGACATGACTGGCTCTTTGACTTGGTGGGAATTTTTGAATCACGAATCTGTCAGGCATTTAGCTTCACTACCAAAGGTATTTGAACTTTAAATTACCGTAAATCTTAAAACTATCTATTGAAATATCTATTGAAAGAAACTTTGTAACCAAATCTAGTCAGCAATATATCGACTTTAATGGTGCTGAAAATCTTATGACTTGATGGTAGAGTGTTAGGCTTAACCTAACTGCATTGCAATACCATTGGTTGAATTCGGTTCTAAAGCTCTGTCTACACTATCAAACTTTATGTGAAAAAAAATGTGATGTCATATTATATTGACATGATGATGTCATATCACTGCAGTCGTCTCGAACCTCTTATGCTGACTCTCCACATAAATAAATGTTCCTATTTGTACTTTACATTAGTTGCATTTGGTGAATCTGTTGGCACCGAAAGAGATTCAGCGAGCAAGAGAGACATTCAGAGCCTTTGATACAGACGGTGATGGAAGCATCACGGATTACGAAGCTAAGAGAGCTTACAAAAGATGGTATTCAAACTTCATTTCAGACCCTGAAACTATGGTACCAAGGCAAAAGTAAGATTCCTTTATAACTACAATCAAAGATAAACAATATCCATGCAAATAAAGTATTGTAAAATGTGCTGTATAATTCCAATTTTTTTTGTTGTTCTACCATCTCTAAGGCACATTTACGTCAGGCTGATAAAACTTACATTATTTTCTGGTGTGTTGTAGTATGTACTCAGAAAGGTTTGGGGAACGTTGCCATGCGTATTACAAGTGCACTAATATTTAAATATTTACACTTGAGTGATCACGAGTAGGCTACAGGTGCAAATATTTAAAATAACAATATTTTCTATATTCATTTACTCAGAAGTCGCATCAGTAGCGCTGTTTCAATGACAAATAGCATAGATTTATCCAGACACGTTTCATCAAATACCCGTATGTTGATGAGTGCTGACGAGGACGATTCGGGGTATGTATTTTGTCATGTATGATATTTACATTTTTTCTTTACTTTTAATTTTAGGTCAAATGAAACAAAAATGTATAAAATGCGTGTGATGCCGAGTGTCATAAATTTCTGTACATAAATGTTTTATTTATATAAGGCTATACAATAACATTTTTCCCTTGATTCTCTTCTTGAATAAAAATACTATCTCAGCCACATTTATCAGTTTCTTCTTGCTAAAATACGATTATGAGAACATAATACATATCTCATATTTAACTTTTTTTTATCATGTTTAATCATTTGCTATTATTATATATACCACAGTACCGTATCATGGGAGGAGTATTTAAACGAACAAGCATTGTACATCATTGCGGCACGTCCGAACGTTGGTCCGATAGAGTTGAAGAAGAAACCGTTTTCTAAAGTTTAAAACCTTACACTGTCGGAGGCAACTTTCCATGCTAAGAGAAATAAGTGTTACATAATTCAGAATTAAATTAAAATATTTTTTTTATAGACAACCAAAGCCTTTATATGGTACATTATTTTATTAATAAAATGTTCATAGAAAATTAAAGATCTTTTCGGAAAGAAGTCAGTGTAACATTAAATTGTTTTAAATTAACTTTTGAAGTAAATCCTGAAGGCAAACGTCCCAAATACCTGGTTATAGCCCCACTTGCTTGATAGTGATGATAGTGCAGCATTGATAAAAGTTTTATACACATCACTTCAGTAATATACATTTTTATTTTTAATAATGGTTCATAAGTGTAAATATAAACTGTATATATTATATAATATTTTGATCAGGAAAAGAAAATGTTGACTGTGTAAAAAATGTAACTGTTAGTATTAGTAACTAAAATCGTATCAGGAAAATGATAAAACCTATGAATTGAATAGAACGTTGTGTTCCCTCTTTTAAAACAGTAATATGTTTGTAGTGATGAACTATGATTAAAGCAAGCCAAAGATATAAAATGATAGTTGTATCAAAGCCTTTATCAGAAAAATAGTGTACATTAACAATATAATAAAAGGGCACTATGCCATTACGTACCTTAATTACTAATATCTTCAATAGGCAAAGTTATACTGTATAATTGTAAATAAATTTGGATTTTCTGTATTATATATAGTAATGGTGTAGACAGTGGTTTATTGCGTGTCAGAATTCAAAAAAACATACAATTTGAAAATATTGAATTGTTATATAAAACAGATCCAATCAAAACTAGAATTTTATTCGTAATTTTTATAATTTTAATGACAATGACATTTCATTTTCAAAAACATGCACGTACCTTAAATATGATCGCAAAAATGTTGATGTATGCTATCCTATGAACTGATGCCAATGCTTATAGTGCTGAGTTGTGCAGATTATGTGTCATAATCTATATACATATAATATATCTTAATCTGCCAATTGTGAATATTATTTAATTGTTTTAGTTACTAAAGCTCCAAACAAAGTTGGGTACAAAGCTACATTTACTGTAATTGATAACGGCTCAAAATAAATCAAATATTTTAAATGTACATCACTGAACACATACTGTAGCATATCTGCTACCATTTACATAATAACAAAATTACCAGTATAAATTATCACAGGCCAAAAGACCTTTCAATTAATTATAAATAATAAGAAAACATAAATAAGAAATATTAATGAATTGTCAATTCACTGTATTTTCATGGTAGAGATAATATGCAGTATGCTATGTTATCTTGGTACCAGATGGTAGAGATAATATGCAGTATGCTATGTTATCTTGGTACCAGATGGTAGAGATAATATGCAGTATGCTATGTTATCTTGGTACCAGATGGTAGAGATAATATGCAGTATGCTATGTTATCTTGGTACCAGATGGTAGAGATAATATGCAGTATGCTATGTTATCTTGGTACCAGATGGTAGAGATAATATGCAGTATGCTATGTTATCTTGGTACCAGGCTTAGTATAAAAAACATGAAAACAAACATAAACCACATGAAAGACATTTAAAATAATTATAAATAATAAGAAATCATAAATAATAAGAAATCATAAATAATAATATAAATATAACAATAACATCCTTGGCGGAGGTAATGTTTGGCGTGTGACGCAGTGTGTTGGACGTTGGACTACTGATCGTGAGATCGAGGTTCGAATCTTACATTTGCTGCATTACCTGTATCCGTAGGCAATATACTTTACTTACATTTGCCTCTCTCCACCCAGGTGTATAAATGGGTACTCGGTTAGATCAAGACACAACTTTGCGCTGATTACTAGCTGCATTATGGGAGTGTTTGATCCAAAAAAATGACTGGGGTAATAATGTTCAGCGCTTAGAGGTTTCACAACATTAGGCGCTATATAAATCCAGGATATTATTATTATTTTCAGGGTACAGATGTTATGCTATGATGTTTTAGTGTACCCGGCATAGTATGGAATAACACTACATATATAAATACACATTAAAATATGTATTTACATATGTAGTGATTTAGTAAGGAACAGGCTTTATTCGATTTTGGATTTCACTACTAAGTACACACTGACATTTTAATACTAAATATATTTAAAATGTTATAAATATGTATAATAAGCACAATTATAAAAATACAAACTTTTTGATTTCTAGTACTATTATATAAAACATGGTAAAAAGTCTATTCAAAATTTACATTAAAAACTTACTAAAAATATATTTTATATATTTATGAAAAAAGTATAAATTCTAGTTTATTGCATAAGCTGACTTGCATAGAAAGATATGTTTGCGGTATTTAAAAAATATAATTATATACTCGTAATATACTAAAAATGAGAAAAATATAAATTTGTCCAGAAAACTTGTCTTAAAAATTATTTATATACTACTTTGTGGCAGACACAGTTATCCCCCTGCATAACAACTGTAAGAAATGCTCTGTAAACAACTTAATTGTGAGAATAGAATAGTTACATAGCAAATTTGTTGCACTCTTATTTCAAATTATGATGGGTTAAGCCTATGCTAAAGTAATAGGCTGGGAAAAACAACAGACTGACCAAGACATACATTGCCACGATAAATAAATCAATATTAAGTGCATAGCGTTACTGCCAATATAAATATTAAGGAATCCTTAATACAGCCGCGATAAGTGATAGGTATAGCGAGCGGACAATAATAAAACAAAATCATGATTTTCTGAATCAGAAGAAAAAATCCTTCACATTCATTCACTGTCATTACGAAAGTTGTTATTTTTACTTTCTTGTGTGCTTACATTGCTGTATACAATATTTTGGAGAACATGATGACTTATTTGTAATTTGAATAAATCTCAAAAGCATCCAAATAACAGCGAACAGTATTGAAGCAAAACTCATACTGGCTCTACAAGAAAAAAAAATAGATATGGTTATTGGAAAAAATAAATTATTAAACTTTACATATATAAAATGTACAAACATTTATGAATTTAAACAAAATGAAATTGGGTAGAATATTTCCACGAGTTGACTGTTCTATTATTCAACGATATTATTCATTATTTGTTTTATAAGACAAAGTAAACCTATTAATATTCAATTAACCTGTTTCTTCCATGGATCTGATGTTGAAGACATGCAATAAAGTGGAGGTCAGCTTTTGACCTCTGAAGAAAGCAGTTACAGGCGGCTCTACATGTTTGTTAACAACACTTTCTGTCACAAATGTACTTATATGTATATAATATATTCATCACTGAGAATTTAAATAAACGTGAGATGAACTCACACAAGACAAAAAAAACCCACTTTCTGTCGCACATTAATCATGTCTATCGCACAATAATCTTTAAAAAAAAACATTGATTGATTTGTGCATTTACCCATTAAAATGGAAGAAAATAATTAAGACCACATGATTTAAAATCAACCAATCAAATGACAAGGATACACTGTTTATAAATTTTTCTTACCACTGGTGACACCATATTTGGTTTGCTCCGTCTGAATTTTCTAATCGTGTGGAAAACATCAACAATTTGTTCATGTTGCAGTTGTTGGAGAACACTGTGAATGGTACAGAATACACCACATCTTTCCATTCCATTTCTAGTAAAAAAATAATAATTTATGTAGATTCATTCATATATACATTCTATAATGTTTACAGTATCATAGGCATATGCTGTGACAGTGATACATATGTATCACATGTGGCAAAGGCCTAAACCTTACCATATCACAGGTGCCACATGTGATACCTGTATTGTAGAATTTGCTTGTGACACTGGACATACAATGCCAGATCTTGGAAAACACAGCGCTTTGAAACCTTTGTCTCTTGCGCTTTATAAATGTTATTTATTATTATTTATTATATGTGGAAAGAAATGGGTGTATCAGTAAGCACTGAACCATAGATTAAAGTTGTCATTAATTGACAAAACTAATGTCACTGTGAATGTACTTACTTGCAATGAACTGTGATGGGAGCATCACTGGGAATATCTTCCCTGTCCAAAAGTTTTAGAAACTCAAGTACAGACTCTGCAGATGATGGGATCTTGCTTGAACTTGGCCAGCCAAGGTACTGGTATTGTTTGATTTCACGTGGTTTCTCTTTCTAAAAATAGAATTTATATATTTCTTAGATTATATTCAGTTGAACATGTATTTAAATCTTGAATTCACATCTTTATATACAGGGATAATTATACATTACTATAATAAAGGTATATTATGAACTGGGAAATGTCTACAGGTATCAGTAGTTGTGTTGTTAAGCTCTGTCAACGCTATCAAACTTTATGTGACAAAAAATGTGATGTACCCAAGGACATGATGACATCATATAACTACCATATTTGGGCACTTCACACCAGTTTTAAGCATCAGGAATCTAAACGTCAAGTTCGCCTATGTTTGTGGTAAATGACAATACAGAATTATCTTATCTTATCTTATCATTATATAAATAATGATTAATATAATGTATTTATTATTGATATGTATTTATCATCTATTGCACTTGCATGTACTTCACATACCGATCTTGAAGTATTTTTTAACTGGAATGTTCTACAGATGGCTGCCTTTGAGTTTTCTGTTGAAACATGTTCAATTATCATTGGTCCATGTTGTTCAGATCCAGATTCTGGCCAATATTTGCCATATGTCTATAAAGAAACAAATGTAATAAAAATGTTTGAGTACAAATATTAAAATGTATGTTCTGCTGTGCAGAAATGCACTATCTTTTATGACTTGAGATATATTTATAATAAATATATATAAATCCAAAGGCAAAATACTGAAAAAATGACAATGCTGTGGGTATCAGTGGCTGGATCTCAATCGAGATACCAAAAAAATCTAAATCAAACTGATAAAGTAAAACTGCCAGAAAAGTTAGCAGAGCTTTCGGGTAACAATAGCCCTTCATCAGTGCAAGTGATAATAAATATATACATTTAAATTCATTTGTAAAATAAGCAAAGATATAAATATTATTATAGATACATATTAAACAAGTGAGTGACCGAGCGTTTAAGACAGTGGAACCATAATTACGTAACCATAACATCTGCAAGGGTTCGAGGCTCACTCACTCTATGGTTCTGGTGGGAGTACGAGTCTTCTTGTCTTTCAAGACAAGCAGGGGAGTACCAGTGTACTAGTTCACACACACAGCCACTGTGCAATTGGGACTGGACTGTTTTAGAGGTGTATACCACCGGTTGGTCCCATCCTTCACTAATTTACATCTTAGTGATAAGTTGAATAAATAAAATAATTAAAAATATATATACTTAAAGTAAAGAATTTGCCGATTCATTACCTGGTCAGTGCTTGGATCATCATTAAGCATTACAATCAGTTTTGATTTGTAATCATAAACCATACACAAGAAGTCAGCTATTGTATTTGGCAATGGCATTTGTGTTGATATATACATATCCTTGCCACGATAACCCTGTAAAATAAACAAACATCATAACATATATATATTGGAAATATTCTTTTTTTTTTTCAAACCAATAATTAGTAAAACTAATCTTGACAGTTTCGCTGTCCTGATCGGACAGCTTCTTCAGAAATAATGACGATCTATCACCAAACAGACTGACCTGTAGAGGGCCTATTCTGTTTAATGACAGGGTCATACACGTGACTGAGTTGGTGGGTGCCCTCATCTCTGTTGATGATTTGGTTTCCTCGTCGGCGGATCCAGATAGCTTCTCTGATGCGTCGGTTGTTTGTATCTGGTTCCCTGTCGATGATTTTAGGTTGTGTCCAGTCTATTATGTGATTTAACTTGACGGCATGATCTGCTATAGCTGATTTGCTCAGTTCATTTTTTGATTCTCGGTGTGATTGACGAGTGAAGTTCTTTCTCTGTTGGGTTATCTTTTCTGTTTCTTTTCTATGTTCTTTTAACCTTGTGTCAAAACAGCGACTCGTTTCTCAAATGTAGGTGTGATCACAATTAGCACATGAGATTTTGTAGACGCAATTAGCCACTTTCAATTTGTCAACTTGGTCTTTTGGGTGGACAAGTAGTTGGCGTAATGAAGTGTGGGGTTTCATAGCTGTGGATGCCAAACTCCTTAAACACTTTACTAACTCGCTCCGAAAGTCCTGCTACATAAGGGACAACAACCAATCCTTTACTTTCCATGGTGTTTTCTTTCTTCTTGGATGTTACTTTTTTATTTTCTTTCATTTTTTTCTTTACTTGGTTGAATGACCACTTAGGATAGCCACATCTAGAAAGGGCTGATGTTATATTGGCCTCTTCTGTATTACGATCTGCATCCATAGTGACAATAGAATTCATACGGTCAAATAGTGTTCTAATTATTCCCAGTTTTTGATGTACAGGATGATGGGAATCAAAATGTAAGTACTGGTCCGTATGTGTCGGTTTTCTATATACTAAAAGTTTGACATATCCATCTGGTTTTCTAATGATGAGAGAATCGAGGAAAGGAATCTTGTTTTCATATTCTTTCTCGTAGGTGAACTTTATGGTGCCAGCTGGGTCAGATGAATTGAGATGTCGTGAGATTTTCAACTTGGTCTTGTTTGACAATTTCAAGAACGTCATCCACGTAGCGTTTCCATAACCGAGGTTTACATTCTAAGGGTGCTGACGCTATAGCTTTCTGTTCTAGAAATTCTAAATACAGGTTCGCTACAATGGGAGAGACTGGGCTCCCCATGGCTGCCCCAAATCTTTGTTGGTAAATAATCCCTCGGAATGTAAAATAGGTGGTAGTTAGGACGAACTTTAATAACTCCATGATGTCATCTATGTCCAATAGTGTTCTGTTTTTAAGGTCATTATCCTCTTGTAGTCGAGATGTTATGACGGTCAGGGAATCTTTTATTGGAATGTTGGTAAACAGAGAAACAACATCATGAGAGTTGAAAATTTCATCCTCCTCTATCATGACTTCCGTAAATTCTTGAGCTAAATGTTTTGAGTTGTTGATGTGATGTTGTGTGCTTCCTACTAAAGGGGAGAGAATATCAGCAATGGCTTTAGCGGTTTCATATGCTATGGATCCTGTATAGTCCACAATAGGTCTTTTTTACCTTCTTTGTGTATCTTAGGTGTAGCGTGTAGCGTGTATGACTCTGTCATTAAACAGAATAGGCCCTCTAGAGGTCAGTCTGTTTGATGATAGATCGTCATTATTTCTGAAGAAGCTGTCCGATCAGGACAGCGAAACTGTCAAGGTTAGTTTTACTAATTATTGGTTTGAAAAAAAAAAGAATATTTCCAATATACTTATACCTACAAACCAGATGAACATTTTCAATCATCATAACATATAGTATGTTAGATGGCATTTATGGTTCTTTATACAATAATATTTCACAATTTCATATTACTGTATTATCATAAAGCATCATAGTGCCTCCTCCGACAGCAGATACTCTCGCCATTCCTCTAAGTGTTTAGACTATATATATTAAAATCTAGAAATTTGCCAGGTTTTTGTAAAAAAACTTCTCTGAAGTGAAAAGTCTACACAACTTAATATGTTACTTTCTCACGTACATGTAGAAAAGATGCATTGATGTAGTTTGTACTGTCCTCTGATGAAAGTGTCATAAGATACGGTCTTGATCCATCAACTATAATATAACAAATATAATATTATTATAAACATTATTTAATAAACATATTATGTTCAATCATGCTATATTTAATTAATTAGCATACTCTAACATCATAAAATTCATCAATTCCTTTTTTTTTAATCCCTTGTCACTAACATCAAATTGTATAAATAAAAACAATAGTCCTTACTTGGAATTCTTGAGAGAAACCTGTTTTTAGCCACGTTGGCTGGTAACCTTCCACCAGCTGTATTTTCCTCAGTCATAACAGCATTCATTGCTTCTAAAGCCTGAAAATGATTATTTTTAAATAGGAACAATAAGAATAAATAGCATATTGCTTGCAGATACTTCATCACCCTAACATTAATAATTTATTAATCATATTTTAAGCAGAAACAATCTATGTCTTTTATTTCATTTGTTTATATAATATTATGCTGATTGCTTTTTCTTACATTGTATTGTTCCAATATGTATGATCTTTTTGTCAGAGTATTTGATGTCAACAAACTGTTGTAGAAAGGGTTTATGTCTGCTGCTTTTGTTGAAGTCTGTCCGCACACTACTGCTTCCAGTAACGCATCAAAAATGAAGAAGTATTGGTCCTGAACGCAAGAAAAGTTTATAATGAAAATACACATTATAATTGCCATCTTAAAGATGCAATTTTCACAATTAAATGAAAACGTATGACTATTGTGATTAATTTGTATCAACTGTATTAGAAAATCAATTAATACAAATAATTGTTAGCTTTGATATGTTAGTTTAGTCTGGGCTCCAGACGGAGTTTTGTCTTAATATTAGTAACAATATAAATATTTTTGCACATATGGCGTTTCATACGTGTATTACTTGAGTTTGGATACTCCGTCTGGGGAAACAAGCACAAGTCACATGGTTTGACACCAAGAATTCTTGGTGCATAGATTATCCAGTTGACTAGTTTCAGCCGCATGCGATTGGCTACTCACTCGTACGCTGTTTTAATATTCATATTTTAGAATTTCAAAGACTCACAACAACTAAGATGATGCGCATGCAGTATGTTACGTCAAAGAATATATATCACGTCAAAGAATATTATCACAAGAATGAGTATTCCGCGATTTTTGGATGAGAAATTTGTAACAGAGTGCTCCAGTGAGTGATGCCCGCCCTCATAAGGGCGGATGTATACATACTAAATAAGACTTGATTTAATAGATATTATAAATGTCACATTAAATAGAATTATGATAATAGTTTTTGCAATTGTAAACTATTTTATAATACATATTTATTAACAAACTAGTGTACATTCACTTTTACAGACAATTATTTACTAACATGCTAAGTTAGTTCACAAAAAAGGCCTAACACAGCAATACCAAAAATCAATGAATCGTTACTCAGCACGGCCTATTCTTTACCATTGCCGTGTACTACTCTACGCCCGGTAAATTAAGTATTGTTTTTATGATATAAATTATTATAAAATACATGTTATTAATAGGACAAAATGTTAAATGTTATTAACATTTATTTGTTTTACCAGAAACAAGTTAAATATAGGAATATTATTAAACAATCCTTCGTGAAAACGCGTAAACACCAACACGCCCGGTCACGCTATCGTAGCGCCCGGTTGATAAAGCAAACTGTTTATACGGCAGTTTTTACTAAATAAATTGCATAAAACGAACAATTTTCCCTGTAACAGTAATATTGTCCATGTGGTAGGGCGCCGCCATAAGTGTGGATGTATCTGGGATGTATACAACCTTTTGTGACGGTTTCAATAATCAAAGGCTAGACCACCGGTAGTATTTTCATGATAATAAATGTTATCAATTACATGCCAACATCATGTTAAATACTATTTGGATATTTAATTGTTCGTTTTATGCAATTTATTTAGTAAAAATTGCCGTATAAACAGTTTGCTTTATCAACCGGGTGCTACGATAGCGTGACCGGGCGTGTTGGTGTTTACGCGTTTTCACAAAGGATAGTTTAATAATATTCCTATATTTAACTTCTTTCTGGTAAAACAAATAAATGTTAATGACATTTAACATTTTGTCCAATTAATAACATGTATTTTATACTAATTTATATCATAAAAACAATACTTAATTTACCGGGCATAGAGTAGTACACGGCAATGGTAAAGAATAGGCCGTGCTGAGTAACGATTCGTGATTTTTGGTGTTGCTGTGTTAGGCCTTTTTTGTGAACTAACTTAGCATGTTAGTAAATAATTGTCTGTAAAAGTGAATGTACACTAGTTTGTTAATAAATATGTATTATAAAATAGTTTACAATTGCAAAAACTATTATCATAATTCTATTTAATGTGACATGTATAATATCTATTAAATCAAGTCTTATTTAGTATGTATACATCCGCCCTTATGAGGGCGGGCATCACTCACTGGAGCTCTCTGTTACAAATTTCTCATGCAAAAATCGCGGAATACTCATTCTTGTGATATATATTCTTTGACTGAACGTACTCGATCTTTTCATTTTTAAACCAATTGATCATTGGTTGATTCGAAATCCATATTTACATCCCGCCCGCCCCATATAGCCAAATACGGTATGATAACCTATGTCATTCTTATCGGATGTTTGCGGTCTGCAAATCGATTTCTATACGTGTTTCACAAGTCTGTATTTTCAGACAAAAATCAAAACGACGACGTGTGGAATGACATAAAAAAGACAATAAATACAGACTTGGAGCAAGTCTAATGTTAGTTTAGTAAAGAGTAAATTACTGAATACAGAAAAAATCAACATTCTAAAAATCTAATAATAAAAACTGTCTGTGTTATGTGAATAGATAGGAATGCTTGGCTATAAACAAAAAAGTCAATTAAATTCTAAAAATGAATTTCAATAATTACAATCATCACCAAATCTGCACACTGGTATGGCTAACACAACTATGGCAGCACCATTGTTTATGTAAATTCGTACAGTCAACTCTCCCAATAGGCCTACCGGACACCTTTAGGGTGATCAAATATGTCAGGTTTTCCGGAAAGTCTGGTATTCGGAACATGTTTTTAAAAGTAAAAATGAATTTGGGACCTTTTGAACCTTGAGAAAAGTCTGTATTGGGAGAGTAGACTGTATTACAATTGGAGTTAAGCAAATTGAAAATCTCACCAATGTTTGCACCATCTTCACTCGGTTTTTCCTCATCTGATTGACAAAATTGAAGACATTAATCTTTCCCTCATCTCGTGCCATATCCAGCATCTCATTGATGGCAATCATTGTTCCAGTTCTTCCAACACCAGCACTGAATATAACAAATAAAAGGATGTCGATTTGTACAACTACAACAGATCTGGTGGTCTTTACAAAACCTTAATCCTTTTTTGTCAAACCTTTAGCGAGTGAGTGGCCGAGCGGTTAAGACAGTGGAACCGTAATATGTAGCAATAACATCAGCAAGGGTTCAAGGCTCACTCGCTCCAAGGTTCTGGTGTTAGAACGAGTCTTCTCAGATAAGGACTATAAACCATAGGTCTAGTGTACACATCTGGTTCATGTGCACTTTAAAGAACCTAGTATATCTTTTGAGACGAGTAGGGGGTTACATCATAGTACACTGGGTGTACACGATGATGTCATACCAATACCATTATTTGAGCACACATTACACTATTTTTTTGTCAAACTAGTTTAATAGTGTAGACAGAGCTTTAAGCTTATATGATAAAAAAATGTGATGTGCCATATATGGACATGTCGTGTCATATGTCATATAACTACCATATTTGGGTACATTACTACCATGTTTGGGCACGTCTACACTGTCAAACTAGGTTGATGTTGTAGACAGAGCTTAATAGAGTATATTGCCACACAGACAACATTTTTTAAACCAAGTTGAAGTATTTCTAGGGCTCACAAAAAATAAAAATAATATCAAGCACATACTAAAAAGTTGTTTATTATTAATCATGGGTATTAAAAATGTATTGTCCTCCTAAAACATGAATTTTAAAGATTAATAAAATCAGACTTTAAATAGTCCATTTTGCAGCTTTAATAAAGTTAATTACTTTCATAGAAACAAAAATGGAAAATCGATAATGTTTTCACACATAAAAAGACAAAATAAACGGTTAAATTGGCTGGCAATTTTCCGATCCAATCTTTGGTAAAAGGGAATAACAATTGTAACATTAAATTTGTATATTCAACAAAAAATATTTTTTCAGGGGGACAATACATCTTAAATATTAAGGTTCTGAAACTAATGGATTGCCCAGAGGCTCAAATTAAGCAAATTGTATTCAATTCCAAATCCTCTACCTGCAATGAACAATGGTAGGCCCTGTGTCGAAGTTTCCATTCTTTTTTACAACGTCAATAAATCTGAGGACGTCATTTGCAAACTCTGGAACTCCCATATCCGGCCAAACAGTAAAATGGAACTGTTTTATTTCACGAATTTCATCATCCTGTCAGAATAATAGAAAAAAAATTAAAAAATGTAAAAAAAAATCATTCAATCATGTTATTGATCTCTTCATCGTTACAATCATCATGTTGATTATCACAGAACTAAGTCAGTGTGGTGGCAGTATTTAAAGCTGGTTTTGTGTTTGGATTTATTTTTCTTATATTATTTTATTTTATATTTTTATCATTATTATTATTATTATTATTTTTCTTTTTATGCTTTTTATTTATTTTTACAAGGGGGAGAAGTTTATCTATAACTTGACTTAATTTAAGATCTGTACTGTACCTTTGTCATTTTGAAGCTCCTTATGGTGTACTGTGGACACTCTTCTTCATCAGTTATTTTCACATCAATTCTACCGTATGTCTGACTTTTCTCTGGCCAGTATTTTTCACACTTTTTCTATCAAAACCAAAAGTGTAATACACACCACATTACAAGTAATAGTAACTTATGTTTAATTGACTGCCCTGTAATTGGTTAGGTTGGCTTGTTGTATCATCACAGCCAATCACATAGCCATCATCTTAAACCATTTTATATAACACCTAAATAATTCCTGTCATTTGATTGGATGATTGTGGGTCACATGGCATGCAATAGTATGCACTATTAAACGATCGTTTAAAAGTACTTTTTTCCGTGTACGAAAAAAAAATCTTTACGTGTTTGGAAAATATTTTGTTTATACTATTGCTTTTGAAATACAACAGCGCCACCTATTTTGTACTTTCGGGAATTAATTAATCAAATATTTGAAACAGAAATAATTTTTGCTATAGCATGAAAATAAAAATCTGAAGTTGAATAAAAATACCAGAAATGTAAAATTCAATTTATATTACCTATATTTAGTCATCTGTTAACATTTTTTACCACACCGTTTATTTTTCATAGCTTTTTAAAATGCCTTTACAAAATTTGTGTACAAAAGAATAGAGATTTTACTGTGTTTATTTGAACTATTCCCCCCCCCCCCCCACTGATAAGAAAGTGCTTATTTTCAACAAGCTCGTGTAACACAAAAAAATCAAAACAAATTATGAAACATAGGGGAAACTATAGATTTAATAAACTATAGATATAATTATTGGAATGTATGATCAATAGAAATTTTTTGCCGCACCTGGCCTTTAAGCCATGTTTCGCAATGGAAGTACATTTTTTGAGAGATATATATGTACTGTAATTTAGATCAAAAAGGCAATTAGCTTTAGATCGTTTGTAGGATTTTGATTAATTAATGGGAACATCTCTACAAGACGTGGAATTGTTGGAAAAAAGATAATTAGCCTAGATGAGTTCCAGTTGAAGTTTTTGTATTTTGCTGCATTTCAGCCTAGCTAGTACTAGGCATTTTAAGCCTTGCTAGGCCTAGGATTGTTTGATCGTTTGTTGACATAATTACCACTACGGTAGGTGTGTTCATAAAATCCATATGAATATAATATTTAATATAATATTATTAAAAACCAAATGTTACGGTTTTAATCAATTTGAATCAAATGTAGGTCTTGGCTAGGCCTACCTTTTATTTTATTAAAAAATGACAGGAATCTATTTAGATGGCATGTTTTAAAACAAATAATGAATGTTTTATATCCATGTAATGGTACAAATAATGGCATTTGGTGAATGATGAAAGGTTATATATCAACTCGGCAAATATAACCATTCACCTAATGTCATTATTTGTACCATTACACTCATAAACATTCATTATTTGTATAATAATGAACCATTTGATCTAAGGTTGTTGCAAGTCCTTCTGTTTTGTCTGTTTCTTACCTTTCCTGCTTCAAATAGATTAGTAACCATGATGATTATAGAGCTACGTTCTTTCCAAGCCATTCTCCAAATATCATCAACAGATGCAATGTTAGGCCCTAAATTGAAGAAACATATTCAAAAGTAATAATAAAGTGAAAACCGGAACCACATTGATTGAATTGGCTCGAAATGTCTTCTTTATCATTGGGACTTTCTGGCTTTGGGAGAGGTTTCTGTTTTTTAGTTGTTAGAGTTGGCAAATCTTAACTATTTGTACAGATTTTAGTAGACAATTGTACATTTTTTGTACACTGATGATTTAGAAATTATTTCTATTGTTAATAAAATGAAACCATCTAACTCTGAAGGCATTGATGAAATTAGCAGTAAATTACTTAAATATATTATTCCATCCTTTATCATACATCTTTAATTTATCACTTGAAAGTGGTGTTGTACCTGAGCTAAGCAAAATAGCAAGGATATTTCCTCTATTTAAGTCTGGTGATAAAAACATGTTTAATAATTATCGTCCAATATCCATTTTACCTGCTCTATCAAAAATCTTAGAGCGTATTGTTTATAACCGTTTGTATTCCTTTTTAGATAAATTTGCAATCATCCACAAAGAACAATATGGGTTTCTTAAAAACATTTCAACCTTTATGGCTATACTTAATCTTATTGAAAAAGTACAAGCTGCCTTAGATAGAGGAGATACTGCTATTGGAATATTTATTGACCTGAGTAAGGCTTTCGACACGATTGACCATTCGATTTTATTATGGAAACTTGAATACTATGGTATTAGGGGTCTGCACTATCTTGGTTTAAAAACTATATATATGGAAGAAGGCAATATACAGTCATTAACGGAATTTCTTCTGAACACACAACTAATAATTATGGAATACCACAAGGAAGTATTCTTGGGCCATTATTATTTATCATATATATAAATGATATTTTTATTTCTTCAAATATTTTAAACATGACTTTATTCGCTGACGATACAAATCTGTTCTTATCAAACCCCAATTTGAATACACTTATTGATATTGTTAATTCTGAACTTATTAAAATTGATAAATGGCTTAGGTGTAATAAACTTTCTCTTAACTGTGATAAGACTAGATATATAATTTTTAGAACTAAAAGAAGTAAAATTAATGTTAATAATATATCCATTAAAATTGCTGATAAATCTATATCCCAAACAAATTAGTATAAGTTTTTAGGAGTCTTTGTTGACGAATTTGTTAATTTTAAAACTCATATTGATCTCACTACTTCAAAAATATCTAAATATGTTAGTTTACTTTTCAAAATTCGTCACTACCTTCCTTTAAGTGCACTCCTTTCAATCTATAAGTCACTTGTGCAACCTCTTATCAGCTATTGTAACATTATTTGGTTTAATTCATATGCTTCTTATACTGATAAACTTGTTAAACTCCAGAAAAAAGCGATACAAGCTATAACTTGGTCTGATTATCGTGCACCAACAAGTCCTCTCTTCCACATACATAATGTATTAAAAATTGACGATATTCATAATTACCAAATTGGCATTTTTATGTTCCGAATATTGAATAACCCTGATTTACGATTTTTAAACTTTAACAATTTTACTGATGGTAATGGTCATAAGTACAATACTAGAGGAAAATGTAAACTTCGACCTCCTCTTCGAAGACTAGTTTCAGCAAGGCATAGTATTGCTGTTTCGGGTCCTCATGTCTGGAACAACTTAGATATGACTTTTAAAAATGCAAAATCTATCAATGTTTTTAAAAAATTGTATAAGTTGAATCTAATTAATAAGTAAAAATCTTAATTTCTGCCGATGTCATTGTTATTTTATTTTTATATGTTAATATATTGTATATATCCTTTTATAGTTTTAGCAGTTAGTTTGTTTAGGTCTTCAACCTTGTACAAGCTTTTAGCTTTTGTTGTTGATCCTTTTCATCTTTTATGCATTTTATCTTTGACATGTTTTATGATTTTTATGTTTTTTTGATGAATAAAATGAATGAAATGAAATGAAATGAAACAACATCCATACTAAAGCTGTCTACACTATCAAAATATATGTGACAAAAAATACTATGTATGTGGGTATATTACTACCATATTTGGGCACATCACACTTTTTTTGTCAAACTAGTTTGGTAGTGTAGACAGAGCTTACATCTATATAGCAAGATTTTCTTACCTTGAGTAGCAATGTAAGCGACTTTCTGTTTGTAGCCCTACAAAACAATAAATACAACAATAAGTTCAACATGATTTTTCAACTATGCCATACTGATTAAAGTATGTTATTATACATTGTATTTCGATTGGTTCTGTCATACATTTCAGGAGGATGTACTGACATTAATAGTTTTTTAGACTCTTTATCTTGTTTTTATTAGTATGTTTTGGTAATAGCAAAACCATTGCATAATTCAATTTTTCAATTTTTTTTTTTCAATTCAACGTAAACATTTATTTTCTTTCTTTCAATCAATAATAAAACAAATGAATAAGGTATTAAAAAATAATAATATAATAATATTAATTTGTTGTTTATTTTTGCCCATAGTATAGAAACTTAGGAATTGAATATTGGTAAGCATACACATACTTCAATTGTTTCTCAACTTTGATTTCTTTGGTTGCTATATTATATTACAAATTATGGATTTAGATTTTCCTTTAAACAATTTGGTATTTTTCCACATATAGTATAAATGACAAATGACTAATAATACATACCTTATATGCAAGTGAAAATGCATAAATAAAAGTTACAGAACATAGTAAGGGATCATGCCAAAATCATTCTACTGCAGTATCTATCTTTTACCTGTTTATGTAAAATATTTATCAGTAAGACTCTCTCTTGGGCATAAAAACACATTGTTTACTGCAGTGAAATTGCCTCATAATCTTCAACGTGAAATAAAATCTAAAATATTATTCCAGTAAAAAATTAATTACTTTAGTAGAATAAGTTTGACATGATCATGACCTGAAAAAGAATACTCTCTAGGAAAGAGAAGAGACTTACATCAATGTAACATGCATTGATATAATCTGAGTGTGGATCACCAGGCAAAGGTTCAAGAACAACACGGCAATGATCATCTACAAGATAATTAGCAAAGAGAAGAAGAGAAGTACCCATATTAGAAGCTACTATCGCCTGAATTAAAAAGCAAAATGTATTTATCCATCACCATTCATAGAAATATATTTATTCCAATTCCAACAAATATTAGTAATGAAAATATTAAGCATTATATTATATCATGTGAAACAGTTCTATTCACTTCAGTAAATGGTACTATTTGTTTGTTTATTTATTATAGTCACAAACTTTTAGGTAGGCATATACCAAAAAAAATCTTAGGGCACTTATAAAATTAAAATGAAATACAGTATTTAAAGAAGCACTGTATTCCAGAGAATGTTAGTGTATCTACTGTAGCTATACTACAGTAATATTTACATTAGCTATTAGGTAAATAGTTATTATATTTACACTTAAGGTAAAACAAAAAACAAAATTACAAACACATTACATTCTGGTATTAGAAATAAGAAAGAATAAAAAACCGAAGCATCACGCCTATTGGAATAGGTTATTACTATATTTCTTAATTTCAACTTACATGCAACGATGTTACCATAACGATTCTTTGTTTTATTTTCAGATTTCTTAGCTACATCCCAGGAGTGAATCTGTTCATTCGGCAAAGACTGAACAAAAAAAAAATCAAAATGCATCGATTGGTTTTTTAATACTGCCATTTATCAGCTGGTTCTCTCTGAAACTTTATGTACGGTATATACTTTATAACATTTTACTGCATTTATACAGCCATAGAAGTTTATAGGTATCTTTATATACGGCCATACAGTGTTGAAACACCGGTTCTCGTCAGACCATCAAAGTTAAACAATGTTGGACCCGGTTCGGAGGATGGGAGACAGTCTGGAATCGCGGCGGGTGCTGTATATACTGGAGTATATGGTGTTGGAGTGATGGTGTAATGACAATATCAGATTAGGCATTGGTTCGAACCTATCTGAACCATACTAACTGTATCCTTAGGCAAGATGCTTTACTCTCATTGCCTCGTCCTTCGGATGGGAGGTAAAGCCGTTGGTCCCGTGTACATAGTGCATGTTAAAGAACTTGGTACACTATTTGCAAAGAGTAGGGGATCGTATCCCGAGTGCTGATCTAGTAGGCGCTGTATTGCTGGCAAATCTGAATTTCCTCAGTTTCCAGTTAAGCTTGAGGACAAATATAAATACCTTTACCTTATAGCACGGCAAATAAGGTGATGGATTACTAGAAGACTTTTTGTGAGAATGAACCATCTGAATTGACACTATTATACACCTAGATGATTACGTTGCTTATACTGAATGAAATGTTATATACAAGTAACCAATCAAATGGCAAGGATATTTTTCAATGAGAATTAACTCAAAATATTGATGTACTAATATACGATACCTCAAAATCATTTTGAAATCCTTCCTCTTTATCCATCCTCTTCTTTTTCACATATGCTACAAGATGTTCTATTTTAACAGGTCGATGCACTCTTGTAGCCTTTGAACTCTCTGGCTTTGCTTTTAACGGTGGCTTTGTGTAACTGTTTATGGTATCAGCAATGGTGTCCTCTGATGGAACATGAGGTAGTCTACTTTCTATAATAAAATTAATTAGGAAAGTCTGTTGCTTATCCTTGCATTTTTTTCAATGCTTTTTTGATGTAAAATCTTAGCCCTAAGAAGACCTTGCAGTCTTCTTAATTTTCCCTATTATCTTATTAAATATAAATGTATCATACCTATCATACGTATATTTAATGTGATTATTTATCTTTCTCCTTACTTACAACTGCATGTCATATTTTTCAAATATTACCAATACTTTATTTAAAACATGATGTATATTTAATGTTTTGAGCATGGTTTATGATAACATACCTGTTTTCAGTTTTGACATCGGAAGCATAGGTTTTGGTGGATTTTTTTCCCTTAAAAAAAGTTATTTTAAAAATTCCTTTAAATAAAGTCAGATGTTTCTACTTATGTTAATTGTAATGTAACATTATATCACCAACAAAAAAATATTAATTTTAACAATCAATCTGATCTCACATAAATATAAGTTGATTTAATAACTTACCTAGAATCAACAAAACATAAATAATTAAAATAAATTAATGAATTTGATAATATAATTTATTTTTTTACCTTCTTTTATATTTAAGAAACCAGACCAGACCCAGAACAAGAACAGCCACAATAAAACCAAACAATATTCCTAAAATCATGCCTATGGATGTGTCGTTTGATCCAGCTAATAGGTAAAAAAATAATCATATTAAATATTTAATATTCATGTGTTTTTTGGTTAACTATTGTATGAAATAACAAATTACAACCAAGCAGATACTGTACAGCCATTTTTAAGAGTGCACTTATTTTTTTCAAAAACTAACTTTAGATAACCATGGAGAAATTAATACCAAATTGATGAATATGAATGAAGGAAATCAATGTAATTTTTCATGATTTCTTGTTTAAAATTATTAAAACATATTTCCAAGATGTGTATGCTAATTAAAAGTGTGTAGTGGTATCATTTTGCTTACAATTTAGACACTGTTACAACTTTTGTCCAATGTGTGTACACTGCTATGTTTGTTTGTTGTTGAATCAATTAATGTGAAATTTATATACATAGTAATCATTATTAAATAACATCGTTGAATGAAATGATAAAAATCATATTAGACTTATGATATATTCTGGTTTTGAATCTCGGTTGGGGTGACTTTTCTCATTCTCACATATTTTCTCATCTTATCGTAAAAATCAATTAATAAATTTTCAGTATATAACGGGGTGGTTTAGAAAAATTTGTCTGTGCATGTGGTGTTTATGTCATGGAGGAAATGTATACATATTTCCTCAATGTTTATGTATATACAGTATCTTTACGCCTCATTGTTTTTTACATAGTGCATTATTTTCTCTGCCATTCATTGTGTCTTATGGAATACAAAATGCTAAAAAAAGTACTTGCTGTACAAAATGCAGTATAAACAACTTGGTATATTCATAAAACCAGACTGCACGCTACTGTATATACCAATTAAACATTGAGGAGCATTATTTTGTAAAATAAGGTAAATATAAAATAGATAGATAGATAGATAAAATGTTATTAGTCATAAAATAAATAAAATTACATTATGAAAATTGTCTTCCTTGGCATAAATATAAAAAGACCATATATAACATATTATACTTATAAAACAAATTACACAAAAATATTTATAATATACTGCACAGGTATGGTACTTCTCTTAAATCGCGAATTAAAAATATGAATAGCATTTGGAACAAAAGATAGTCTAAAACGTGAATTATTTGATCGTGGTGGTCTAACTCTCCCTGATATATCAACAAAATGTTATCACTTACGTTGAATTGCTTTTCCGCTGCGGCTTTCATCCTGAAAAAAAGTTTCTTTCAATAAACAATGTATTATATAATACAAATATCTTTTGAAAACATTGGAAAGAAGATGAAGCAAGTTTGCAAAAATAACTAAACTATTTAAACATACAGCATACACAGCGCCCTCATTTTGTTATTCGCCCTCTATAGATGCAATGAAAGACTGTTTGTGATTGGTCAAAATTCACGGTAGTAACCTGGTATGAGCACGAGCTGAACATCCGGTGATACGGCTCGAAAAAAACTAATTGTTAATTATTACTGTAAAGTAGGCCTATAATACATTATATTACTGTAAAGTGTAGAATTATTAATGGAATTTCTTCTGTTAATGTAGTAGGCCTAAGTGAATATTTTATTGCCACGGAATCATTAATCAGTAATTATTTTGCATTTATACTTTGGAAGGTAAGATGAATGCAATGCCTAGGCAGGCTTATTACATAAAGGAGGCCTAGCTAGCCAACCCAGCAAATATTCTACTGGTTGTTGGCTATATAATGTAACAGATTGCCTTTTATATCAGTGAAATATAAGATTTGACATACCCTTAAGAATGATATTTTGCTCTCAGGAATATATATTTCTCTCAGCTTGCACTTTGGGAAATATATATTCCCTTAACAAAAATATCATTCTCTCTTGGATGTCAAATCTTGTATTTCACCTCTTACCAGGTATATATTTCAAAATGTATTATATAGTAACAATGAAACTCTTTCTAAACAGTATAAAAATATAACTTACATCGATTGCATCATCAGTTCTAAAAGAAAGAAAGTACTTGTTGTCCTTGCTTAGGGGAGCATTGTAATAACCATTATGAACTTTTCCATCTCCTATAATGAAAAGGTCTGGCACTTCATCTCTTGGAAAAGATGCACTGATGTACTTATCAGGTGAATCTTTATGTGTTAGCTTTTCCTTCGCATTTCGACGTTTAGCACTACTTTCTTTTTCTACAAGTATTACATAATTACTGAAGAGGAAAAATAAACTAATATTTAAACAAATCTGAATTGTAATTTTTCACATAATACATTTAGCATTGAATATGTATGAAATAAATTGTAAAATTTACAATTTGAGTTTAAATGAGAGTATAGTAGGCATGCTGTATATTCAGATAAATCTTCGGTTTTTAAAAAGGGTCCAAAGTCCAAGACAGAGGGAACATCTACGCGTGCTACAGACCATTGGCAGACTCAATTAATTCATTGCAATCGCCTGTGACTTGTAGCCATGTTACACAGCTACTGCACTTTAAGATTAATTATTCTGAAATAGTGCACCAAATTCAATCTGTATGTGCTGCCCTGTAATGACTCTCATTCATTTCACAGGTGTCCCCTTAACAGAGGTTGTCACCTGAACAGGGGTGAAGAAGGTACAGTACTGTATTATACTGCATAATAATATATACAGTCAACTCAAAATCAAACATAATGCTGATTTACATAATGCATTTCACATAGTAAAGCATAAGATGATTTGAAGCCTTGAAAATTGTAATTGTAAAATAGTTTCCAGTATTCAGATCATCCCGGTTTTGAAAGAGTTTTTATGTATATATATTTATTGCTCCCTTTTTTCTAACCTGATGTAGATAAAATCTTCAAGTGGGAAAAGCTCAACTGTAATAGTTGAGTCTGTTGTCGACACCACTTTTAACGTTGGTTGTTTTGGAACTATATTAAGAAGAAAACATACATTTGAGTAGAAATAGACATTTGAACTAATGAGCTTATTTTAAATCAAAGTATTATTTAGTAGTTACAGTTACAATATAGCTAGTGAAACATAAAAATGGAAATCAACATTAAATACAAAAATACTTTTATAATATAGACAATGGCACGTATGTTTGGCTATAAGAAGCAACACGTACACTCTCATATGAATCTCTCGAAGGTTAGCCAATCACCATTGTAATCATATAGTTCTTATTTTTAATCTAACCTGGAGGGGTGTCTGTAGTAGTATTTTTGGTCAAGTGCTTGCCATCTCCAGCCTCTGTACTGGCATAGACTTCAATCGCATACTTGGTAGCAGGCTCCAGATCTTCTATCGTGCAATTTTTATTCAATGCCCCCTTGCATTCTGTTGCATCAATCCATTCTCCGGTTATATCTGCATCAGGCTCAAACAGTTTTTCTAGTATTCTATATTTTAACTAATGATAAACAGACAATTTTGTCTGGTTGTGTTATATTTCTATTATAACACTTTCTTTCTTTTTACACTTCTGTTAAACAGAACAGACTGTTTGTATTTTGTGCTATACACATTTAAAAACATTAACGATGCACATGACCTAGGTCAAAACAATTAAGTATATATTGTAGGGCATAATTCAAAAGGCAAGAAAAAAATATGATATATATTTCATTCATTTTTAATTAAATGTGCTTGTTAATCAAATAAAATAATACTATACAACTGAATAAAATAAACACAATCAATATTAATAATTTACTCACTGTATACTTGAGAATTTCTCCATTAGGGTTTTTTGGCTTTCCCCATGAGACTGTTACACTCTTTTCTTCAGTATTATTGATTTGAAAATTGCTAACAGGACCTGGTTCTAAAGGTAAGAAAAAATGACATGTACGCAATACACTATGGAATATTACACAGTTGGTGTCATGGTACCACATGCAGGTTATAAATAGATAACCAATAGGTAGGCTGAGTGAGTGACAGTTGTGTGAGTGAGTGGCGATTGGGTGAGTGAGTGGCGGTCGGGTGAGTGAGT
Organism: Antedon mediterranea; assembly: GCF_964355755.1. Lineage (NCBI taxonomy): Eukaryota > Metazoa > Echinodermata > Crinoidea > Comatulida > Antedonidae > Antedon > Antedon mediterranea. The sequence continues at coordinate 8,334,642 of NC_092675.1, read as the reverse complement.
GGCGGTCGGGTGAGTGAGTGGCGGTCGGTCGGGTGAGTGCGTGGCGGTCGGGCGAGTGCGTGGCGGTTGGGAGAGTGAGTGGCAGTTGGGAGAGTGAGTGGCAGTTGGGTGAGTGTGTGGTGTTTGGGTGAGTGAGCGGCGGTTGGGGGAGTGAGTGGCAGTTGGGTGAGTGAGTGGCGGTTGGGGTGAGTGAGTGGCGGTTGGGGTGAGTGAGTGGCGGTTGGGTGAGTGCGTGCACTGCGTGGCGGTTGGGTGAGTGAGTGGCGGTTGGGTGAGTGAGTGGCGGTTGGGTGAAGTGGCGGTTGGGTGAGTGAGTGGCGGTTGGGTGAGTGAGTGGCGGTTAAGTGAGTGGCGGTTGGGTGAATGAGTGGTGGAGCAGTTAAGAGCTCACTCGCAGCATGGGTCTGGTGGTAGAACGAGTCTTCTCGATAAGGACAGTGTACATATCTAGCTTATGTCCACTTTAAGAACCTAGTACATCTTTCGAGACAAGTAGGGGGTTACCCAGTGTACATCACAGCCACTGATCATAACTGGGCCCTCTGGGAGACCAGTCTTTGACTGAAGAGGTTGCCCAGTATAAATATAATATTTCAACAATAAAATATTGGAGCTTTATTATTTGTTATAGATTATTATTTAAATGTGTACTAGAATATAAAAACTTATGCACATAAACTTACTACCAGGAATAGTCAAAACATAAATGATATCACTCAAAGGTCCCCTACCAACAGATGTGAAAGCAGCAGCCTTTAAAAATAGAAACAAATTAAAATAATTATGTATAAAAAAAAACTTTAGTTTCAATATTTAACTTATTTGTGCACTGTGTATGTATTTAAAAATACTGATGTGAGTAATATGCTTTGATCTTCCAACATATTGATTCAAATGCAAACAGTTCTTTTTAGAACTACATATTAGTACAGCAAACATTTGTTGTGTTGCCAGAATTCACAAAGGATTTACATTAAATTTATTGTGATCGAAAAAAGACGCACACATTTTCAGCAAAATTAAACCATGTTCAAAGGTGCTTACAATGCTAAATTATCGTTTCAATTTTTTAAGCCACCTCGTGGCCCTTCTAAAATGGAACTTTTTGTGAAAATTTTTACTGGATTTAAAAAAAATTTGATATACAGTATAGAAAATTAATAATTCATTGATATAACACATATTAATTATGATTGATCAATACTTTAGAATTACTAATAATTGGTAATATTTATTGAAATTAGTTTTTGAACCATATTGAAATAATATACTCTAAGTATAAATTATATGTTCATACCTGAATTGTGTAATTTGTGTTAGGTGTAAGTTCTCGGACTTCATAACTAAATGCAAGTGTGTCCCTTTCTGCATCTGATACGTTATACACTATTAGAACTTCCTCATTTCCTACAACGATTAGCTGGTAGCTTATGACAATCCCATTGGCTGGTTCTGGTCTTGACCACTCAATCAGGAATGACACAGTGTCAGTATTTAGGATATTAATATTTCGTGGAACTGTAGGAGCTAATAGAAGATTTTGAATTTAAACTTTGGCAATTAAATTAATCAATTTCAAGAATAATATCAAACCAATTTGTGATAAAATTTTAAACACACTATATATAAAGTCACAACATCAAGACGATTCGATTTATGTATCTAACTGATCTTAACTCAAAGTTATGCAATGACATTTTACGGAACTATATGAACTAACTGCAACTGAAAACTTATAATTGTGTCACATAAACGCAACCAATAGCGAGTAGTTCGATGCTGACAAACAACTCGTGGTCACTTGTTTTTATTCTACTATGAATCACATCATGCTCATGGTATCGTAACCAACAGACTCGCACTGGTTCCTTCTTTATGTGGATTCATTACACTTTGTCTGTTTACATGCACTTTTTTTAAAAAGTTGTATTAATTTCTTTACATATTATCATATTTTCCATTGTTTTTTGTTTTCATCATTTACCTATACACTTTACTAGTACTGCATTTTTCTTTTTTTTAAATACATATTACACATTTTCCAAAACAAACATATTTTTTTCTTTATTAACATTTTATGTTTAATAAACCCATCCAAATTAACATCAAAAGTTAACATAAGTGCTCTTGAGCAACTAGTTCATTTTAGTTCAGTTGTTTTCAGTTTATAAGCTTTAGATTTAAATCTCTTGAAATAAACTAAAACAATGATATATTCAAACAAATATATTAGTACTTACTTGATTCTTTTGTGATAAATCCTAATTCTTTGCTGTCACTGTCACCAATTGAATTAAATCCCCTTACACGGACTATGTACTCAGTAAATGGTTTAAGGTTGGTTACATGATATTCACGATCTGTCACATCATCATCAGTGAGAATGTCTTCTTCACCAACCGTGGTATGGATACTGAATTTGTAGCCTCTAATAAAACCCCTTCTGGAGCCACATTCTATTTCAGTCCATTTAAAAGTAGCATTTTCACTTGACAACGATGTGTTGAATAGGTCCCTTGGACCAGCTAGAGGAGCTATGTATGAAAATACACAATTATAAAAACTACATAAAGTGATTTCGAATGGAAGGTTTTAAATTCGAATATGAGTAGCAATTATATTACACAATGTTACTGTGATGTCAGACCACAGTACTGTACTGTAGTGATCATAGAGTATGGCAGATCACTAACCTGAACAGGACATTTTAGTTAATATTTCCTACAAGGATATAAACCAAATTAAAAAACCTTTAAATTCTAAAGTAACTATTGTGTTTGTGTTTTTGCCAATCATAGCCATATTTGTGTTGGTTTTGATATTGTATAAATTATAAACTTTTTTTTTGATTTGTTATTAATCTGGACTGAAGATTTAAATTTACATTGAAGAACTACATGTGTGAGTTATGTGTATTGTAAACTACTTCAACGCAACTCTGAGTTGCATATCAACAAAAGCATGTTACATGGTATCGTAATGTCAGCTGCTTTGTTGTACTCTATGTAACTCTATCTATTTTGGTCAAGCCAACATTTGTTTAATACTAATAAAAATATATAAAATATATACATTTTACAACATATCAACCTCCCTATTAGGGCTGTGAAGTGAATTTGGTTTTTTTTCTGAACATGAGGTTATTGTAGAACTTATTGTTTCTCAATTTTCCTTCTTGTTCTTGAGAATAATAACCCAAATTGGAGTACTATTGATATTTACCTTGTTCTGGAGTTGAAATATTCTGGATGTATGCTGGACCAATGCCTACATCTGTTTCAGCACTAATAGTGACAACGTACTCAGAATACGGTTCTAAATCTGATAAATCTATGTTAGTATCTTGTTCTTCAAAACTGAGTGCATCATCAGTTGTGCTTGCATGGCACATATCTTTGTTGGTCAAATTTGCTTCAATGTAGTATTTTACTATCTCACAGGCCAAAGGTCGTGGTCTGTCCCATTCAAAGGTTAATCCATCTTCTATAATTAATCCATTTCCTACTTTTGTTGGTACTAGTAAAAATAAAAAATACAATAAAAAGAAATCAAAATTTGTATTAACAATATATTAATATATATTATTCAAAATGGCTGTAATATTTTAAAAAATATAAAGCACGCAATTAATATATTTTTGATTCTATGTTCAACTTATTGAACTACTACTTTTAGACATTCATTGTTAAATTTAGTTTATAGCTTTGCAACAAAGAATTCAATAGATGATCAATAAACATAGAAACAACTAATAGAACTTTACCTTCAGATATAGTTGTTGCTTGAATGTTTGCTTGAGGCCCTTTTCCAGCAGTTCCTTCACCTCTTACTTTAAAATCATATGTTGTGCATGGGCTTAGATTATCTAACACTACATATAGGTCACCTTCAACTGTACCTTTCTTCGGTTCACTGTTACCATGTTTCAATACATAGATATATCTATCTATACTACCTTGTCTAGAACCACATGGAATTTCTTCCCATGTAAAATTGAATGAGCGAGCATTGATTGTGTCATAGGCAACATTCTCTGGTGCTGCTATAGGGGCTAAAAGAAATAGAAAATAAATTGTAATGAAACATATCCTAGTCGAACAGCTTGTGTGTAGAAATTATATAAATTTTAACATTTCAGTTCAGGAGTTTTATAGCATTTTAATTGGTGCTTGATTAAGCATTGACATTCAAAGATGTATTGTCCTCCAAAAACAGGAAAAATTAAGATTATTTAAATCAGACTTTGAATAGGTTATTTTGTAGTTTAAAAGTTAATCACTTCACACAGAAAAAAATATAAACTAGAATTTAATTCGTCACTTTGACGAATTATAGGTGATCATTTTTATCATTTTAATCAAATTAACATTTTTTAAACATGCATGTACGTTAACATACGATCGTTAAAAGTTGATGTACGCCATTCTATGACATGATGCATATACACTTATAGTGCTGAGTTCTACCTATTATGTTTCATACAATATGTACAGTATATACTGTATATCTATATACAGTGTAGCATAGGTGAAATTACGGGACTCATATCGTGTTCTAATTTTTTGGTATGATGGAATTTTCAAAATAAACTCGAAGATGACAATTTCGAAAGATAATGAATTGAGCAAATAAATATAAGGATTGGAAGAAAATTTGACACGTAGAAGCGCAATGCGCGGTCTTTGAAATTTGTATAACTTTGAATAAAGAAATTTAAAAACTACTTTTTAACTTCAACTGGCCATATGATAACATCACAACATCCGATAGGCTTAATTTTAATATGAATTCATATCTAATTTTCATCAGCTTTCATAATAAGTTATAATCTTCAAGGTCACCTTTAATTCTGAAGAGCTATAAGATATTCAAATGTATGGTGTAGCTGAAATTACACGACCTAGGTTATTCAAGTTTTTACGCGTGATGACGTCATCAAAATAAAAATGTTGACAACTCATTAGAAGAATAATTAATTGAGCAAGCACATACTAAAAGTTGTGCGAAAATCGGGCTCAAATAACGGAGATGCGCTCTATTGAATGTGATAACCCACACAAAAAGATAAAAATTCCTAATTTTTAAATTCAAGTGGCCATTTGATGACGTCATACCATTTTGTACGTCTAATGTGTATATACATTTGTATCTACAACTTATTGGCTTCCATAATAAGTTAAAAAAATTGGGGGTCATCTGCCATTCTGAAGAGTTATATTCATTTTAAAAAGTTCTTATTTTTTACCATTTTTAGCACTTTTGTACAATTAGTGTGCGCATTTTGTCATTTTTAACGTGCTCGTATAGCGTTATTTTAAGTCGGAATGGACTCAAAATTGGTGAATGTATTAAGGATTGTGAGTAGAATGTGATTTATACATCAAATTTTATTTTTTACGCATTTTAAGAATCGTGCGCACAAAAACGCATTTTTGCGCAGTAAATTTTTGAAACGCGCAAATGGCCTAATTCATGCTCTAAATTGATCAAAACCTAATTTTGCGCGTTTTAAATTTTTAACGCGCGATTTCACGTGCATGACCTTGAAACGCGCAACTTTTTATTTGCTAATATTTTTACCCTTGACCTGAAGTTTACCTGTAGTGAATTTCATTAATATGTCATAATGAATTATGGAGATATGATTGATAATGTGATTTCACAAAATGGCGTATAAATGATGTCACGGATGAGTGATCACGCTGGAAAGCTCATTAGGATTAAGTTATATTATTTGAAAGATATTCTGAAATTTTGGTAATCATTGACATTAAACTTTTTGAGATAATTGTTACACAAAATAGTGTACAGAAACAATAAAAAGACTAGACATGAAACTCGTCACTTTGACGAGTTAGTTATCCGCTCGACAAACGCCACGTGCACGTCATACGTTAGAATATTGCACACAGAAAAATATTAAGGCATTATGACCTGAACTGAAGAATATGATATGTTGTTATTTCTGAATTCTGTTATTTTTTGTCATATAGTATACAAAGTACAATCTGTATACATATCACAAACAGTGTAAAATAGGTGAAATTACGGGACCCGTATTTTATTGTAATTTTTAACATCTTGACGGTTTCAAAATGAAATGCAAAAGTAGAAATTTCTGAATGAAATTATCTCAGCAACAACATATTAACGTGTAGAAGAAATTTGAGTACGTGAAATATTGATGCGCGCTCTTTTAAATGTAATGAAATATAATGCAAAAGATGAAAATACGACTTTTTTTATTTAACTGGCCATATGATGACATCACAACATTCGATTGGCACAATTTACACATGATTTTGTATCTACAATACAATAGCTTCCTGAAAACGTTTTAATCGTGATTATCGCATTTTATTCTTACGAGGTTTAACAGATTAAAATTTACTGTAAAGATGAAATTAATGACCAACGTAATTTAAATTTTTAGGCATGATGACGTTAAAAAAATTAAAAAATTTTTAATTCATGCAAAAGAATGTTTATTAACCTAGAATATATTAAAATCGGGGTGAAAATGGACAACGAATAAGTGGAGATGCGCTCTATTAAATGTGATGAGCTATGACGAAAGAGACAAAAATCCTATATTTTATATTCGCGTGGCCATACGATGACGTCACAATGTCCGGTTAGCCATATTAATGCATGATCCGATATCTACAACTCATCAACTTCCAGAATATGTAATTAAAAAAAAGTTCTCCATGTAGTTTAGAATCTATGACTGTTTAAAAATAGGCATAATTTTGACGAATTTTTGAACTTTTTCACCAAAAACGCGTGCAAATTATCTAATTCGACGTGCTCGTATGACGTAATTTTAAGTCGAAATTGTTTAAAATTTGGTAACATTACTAGAAAAGGCTGAAAAAACATAAATCACGCGAAAAAAATATGTTTTTAACGCTACGTGTGCACCGCGTGCGTAAAAATTTTTGCGCGCGTGGGAATTTTTGACATGCTCAAAATGACATGAAACGCATAGAAAGTTGATTAGAAGTTGATTTTTCGCACGTTAAAATTTTAAACTCGCGTGCGCGCGTAACTTTTTGTGAAACATGCTATTTTTAATCCATAGAAAGTTTGCGCTTGATATGACTTAAATTTTCACAAAATGTCAAAACAAAATTATGTTTGGTTTTTAGTCTATGATCAATCATTGAAATTCATAAATCGCGCGTAAGTCACGTTGCGCAATTCTGACGTCATTCAAAAATAGGAGGTGCACAAGTTCACGTAAATGTCGATATGTTGACAAAGTTACGATATGTTCTGTTTACACGTTTTAGAGAAACGCGACGCACAAAAATGACAGAAGGAAAGAAGAACTAGACATGAAACTCGTCACTTTGACGAGTTAGTTATCCGCTCGACAAACGCCACGTGCACGTCATACGTTACAATATTGCGCACAGAAAAATATTAAGGCATTATGACCTGAACTGAAGAATATGATATGTTGTTATTTCTGAATTCTGTTATTTTGTGTCATATAGTATACACAGTACAATCTGTATACATATCACAAACAGTGTAAAATAGGTGAAATTACGGGACCCGTATTTTATTGTAATTTTTAACATCTTGACGGTTTCAAAATGAAATGCAAAAGTAGAAATTTCAGAATGAAATTATCTCAGCAACAACATATTAACGTGTAGAAGAAATTTGAATACGTGAAATATTGATGCGCGCTCTTTTAAATGTAATGAAATATAATGCAAAAGATGAAAATACGACTTTTTTTATTTAACTGGCCATATGATGACGTCACGACATTCAATTGGCACAATTTACACATGATTTTGTATCTACAATACAATAGCTTCCTGAAAACGTTTTAATCGTGATTATCACATTTTATTCTTACGAGGTATAACAGATTAAAATTTACTTTAAAGATGAAATTAATGACCAACGTAATTTAAATTTTTAGGCATGATGACGTTAAAAAAATTAAAAAAATTTTAATTCATGCAAAAGATAGTTGATTGACCTAGAATATATTAAAATCGGGGTGAAAATAGACAACGAATAAGTGGAGATGCGCTCTATTAAATGTGATGAGCTATGACGAAAGAGACAAAAATCCTATATTTTATATTCGCGTGGCCATACGATGACGTCACAATGTCCGGTTACCCATATTAATGCATGATCCGATATCTACAACTCATCAACTTCCAGAATATGTAATTAAAAAAAAGTTCTCCATGTAGTTTAGAATCTATGACTGTTTAAAAATAGGCATAATTTTGACAAATTTTTGAACTTTTTCACCAAAAACGCGTGCAAATTATGTAATTCGACGTGCTCGTATGACGTAATTTTAAGTCGAAATTGTTTAAAAGTTGGTAACATTACTAGAAAAGGCTGAAAAAACATAAATCACGCGAAAAAAATATGTTTTTAACGCTACGTGTGCACCGCGTGCGTAAAAATTTTCGCGCGCGTGGGAATTTTTGACATGCTCAAAATGACATGAAACGCATAGAAAGTTGATTAGAAGTTGATTTTTCGCATCCTAAAATTTTAAACGCACGTACGCGCGTAACTTTTTGTGAAACATGCTATTTTTAATCCATAGAAAGTTTGCGCTTGATATGACTTAAATTTTCACAAAGTGTCAAAACAAAATTATGTTTGGTTTTTAGTCTATGATCAATCATTGAAATTCATAAAATCGCGCGTACGTCACGTTGCGCAACTCTGACGTCATTCAAAAATAGGAGGTGCACAAGTTCACGTAAATGTCGATGTGTTGACAAAGTTACGATATGTTCTGTTTACACGTTTTAGAGAAACGCGACGCACAAAAATGACAGAAAGAAAGAAGTATAATACAGAAAAAAAAAAAAAATTTGATGAAACAGGACGATTACAAGGAGTTATCCGCTACTAAGCGGATAACTAATAATACAGAAAAGAAAAAAAAATATGATGAAACAGGACGATTACAAGGAGTTATCCGCTACTAAGCGGATAACTAAAAAAAAATAATAATAATAAAGATTTCATACAATAACAATAGGTGATCATTTTATTCTAAATGATCACCTAACAAAATAATATTTTCAATTATAAAATAACATAATAAATGGTTAAATTCAATCAAAAATCTTTTGGCTGGCAGCCAATTTGACAATTTTTTGCTTTAAATTACAGTTTTTTCAGGTAAATAATTTTTTTTAAGATCCAATTTTTGGTCAAAGTGGATAACTATTAGGCGACATTAAAATGGCATATTAAAAAAAAAATGTTAACAATTATTTTTCAGGGGGACAATACATCTTTAACGATAAATTGCTTAATATTTTTTTTGTATACATTATACTGTATATTCAAATTGTGTGAATTTTTATCTCTTTCGGCACAGTTTGTCACATTCAATAGAGCGCATATCAATTTTCAATTACTAAAAACATTCTCCTTCAGACACATGAACTTTATTTTTAATTTGAAAATGTCACCATATTCAAATAATTAAATAAACGTGGGTGGTGTAAAATAAAAACTAATCGTCAACTAAACCGTTTACAATGCCAATACAGTCAACTGTTGACGCTTGTTGAATTTGATCATTGCTATGCTGTTTGTACAATTGTTGTGGTGCAGTTTACTGTAGGCTAAGCCTAATAAATAGCATCTGTATTTTACGATGTGTTGCGTGATAGCCTAACTCGTCATTGTGACGAGTTCAAATCTATTTATTCTTGATGATCAAATAATTTAATGTTAAAATATTGAATTATCATTATTTAATATTCAATTTACTCTAGGATGCAAACAATAAAATAATATTCTAGACCCGGGTACTCCAACAGCGAACTTTCAATGGGACGTTCCAGCCCAGTTATCATTATGTCTCCTACGCTTACCTTGTTGTTTTGTAGTGTTAAAACCAGCTCTACCAAATCCATAAATAATACCGTCATTATCACTTTTATTTACTCCAGCTGATACAACCACTTCGTAAGTAGAAAATGGAGGTAGATCTTTTAGTATATACTTGGTCGTAGAACCATTAACACTTTTAATGGTATATGCATGTGATTCTTTTTGACATCCATCAAGTAATATTCTCCTATACATTATCTGGTACAGAACTATTGGGCAGTAGACTACCTCAGGCACTGACCAAGTCACATTCATTTTTTTAACTTTTTGATGATGTTGAACTTTAACAGAGACGTTGCCAGGAGCTACAGTAAAAAATAAAAAAATAAAAAAAGACGTACGTTCAATGATACATTAATACAAAAAAGAAAAGTGACATTGTAAGTAAAACATTTGCCCATGAAGCCTGTCCTGACTAAGCAAAAGCCTATACTGGTTTTGTCAGCACTGTGGCTTCGTTTATACACATACATATATGTCAACATTGTACAGTAAATTAAAAGCCTCCAATGTAGGAAGGAAATAAACAGTTTTCACTTTAACAGACAAAAAGTTTTATAATTTAAGATAAATGTAAATGTACAGGTAATATGGTTGTTTTTAATGCACAGGTGGCATACTTACCTGCAGTATTCATAGTAATATCAGGCCCAGTAGCAAATTCTCCACAGCCAACTAATGTGCATGCAGCTACGTGTGGCGTCACAGTTTCACAGGGGTGAATTCCTGTAATTGTTGCATGTTGAGCGGATGTTTTCTCTGGGCCAATTATATTTCCATCTTCATCAACAACTTGAACAATATAGTTTGTAATTTCTCCTCTCCGTTTTAGGCAGGAAACTGAGCCAAAATTGATGGTGATTGATCCAGGAAATTCATTAGTTGCATTAATGGTGATCATTCCTTCTATGTCTTCTGGGCCATCAAGGGGCTCTGTTAAAAAAAAGATTAAACATTAGTGTACTCAGCAATACACACCTTAAAATATCAGAAATAGACAGAAAGTCAGCAATAAAAGTCATGCCTATAGTTTCTATTAGTAGATAGACAATGGGCCAAAATGTATGTATTGAAACAAGCCTAAATTTCTTCCACCCAGTAACTAATTAGTTATCCGCTTGGTATACCAAGCGGATAACTCCTTGTTATTGTATGAGATCAACAGTTTTTTTCTGTATTATTAGTTATCCGCTTAGTAGCGGATAACTCCTTGTAATCGTCCTGTTACTTTTTTTTTTTCTTATTTCTTTCTCCCCCATTTTTGTGTCTCACGTATCTCAAAAACTTGTAAACATAACATTTCATAACTTTGTCAACATATGGGCATATACGTGAAGTTGTGCACCTCCTATTTTTGAATGACGTCAGAGTTGCGCAACGTGACTTACGCGCGATTTTATGATTTTTTATGATTGACCATAGATTAAAAACCAAACGTAATTTTGTTTTGACACTTTGTGAAAATTTAAGTCATATCAAGTGCAAATTTTCTATGGATTAAAAATGGCATGTTTTACAAGAAGTTACGCGCGCACGCGCATTTAAAATTTTAAAATGCGCAAAATTAATTTCTAATCAACTTTCTACGCTGATCATGACATTTTAAGCATGTCAAAAATTCCCACGCGCGCGAAAAAATTTACGCGTAAGGGGCGCACGGAGTATGAAAACCATGTTTTTTTTCTGGAATTTTGAGTGTCCAGCCTTTCGTAGTCATTTTAAACAAGATTGACATCATTTCAAGTTAAAATGACGTCATACGTACACGTTGATTTAGACCATTTGCATGCGTTTTAGTTGCAAAAGTGACAAAATATTGTCAAAATTATGCCTATTTTGAATCTATTATAGCTCGTCAGGATCAAAGGTGACCCCAATTTGTTTTAACTTATTATGCAAGAAGATAAATTGTAGATATAAATTCATGCAGAATTTTTACCTCTCGGAAGTTATGACGTCATCGTATGGCCACACGAATGTAAAATATAGGATTTTTGTATCTTTCGTCATAGCGCATCTCATTTAATAGAGCGCCTCTCCACTTATACGTATTCCATTTTAACCCAGATTTTGACATTTTCTAGGTCAATCAACTATTTTACGCATGAGTAAATTTTTTTTAAATTTTTATGACGTCATCATGTCTAAAAATGTAAATAACGTGGGTCACTTATATTTATCTTTACAGTAAATTTTAATCTGTTATAGCTCATCAGAATAAAATGTGATAATCACGATTAAAACGTTTTCTGGAAGCTATTGGATTGTAGATACGAATTCATGTAAACATTTTGCCAATCGGATGTTGTGACGTCATCATATGGCCAGTTGAATAAAAAAAGACGTATTTTCATATTTTGCGTAATAGTTCATCACATTTAAAAGGGTACGCATCTATATTTTACGTATTCAAATTTCTTCTACACGTTAATATGTTGTTCCTGAGATAATTTCCTTCTGAAATTGCTATCCAAGTGTTTCATTTTGATACCGTCGCCATGTTAAAAATTGGAATAAATGGCGGGTCCCGTAATTTCACCTATTCTACACTGTATGTAATATGTATACAGATTATACTGTTTGCATGTATATACTATATGACACAAAATTGACAGAATTCAGCACTAACAGCATATCATATTCTTCAGTTCTTGTCATAATGCCATAATCTTTATCTGTGTGCAATATTCCAACGTATGACGTGCACGTGGCGTGTGTCGTGGTGCGGATAACTAACTCGTCAATGTGACGAGTTTCATGTCTAGTTAGTTATCCGCATTGAGCGGATAACTCCTTGTAACTGTCCTGTTTCATCATCTTTTTTTTTTTTTTTTTCTGTATTCTTCTTTCTTTCTGTCATTTTTGTGTCTCGCATAACTCAAAAACGTGTAAACATAACATTTCATAACTTTGTCAACATGTGGGCATTTACGTGAAATTGTGCACCTCCTATTTTTGAATGACGTCAGAGTTGCGCAACATGACTTACGCGCGTTTTTCCGAATTTCGCGTATTTAACATAGATCGAAAACCATATAACAATTTAAATTGAAACTGAAAAAAAGTTTAAGTTATATCTTGCGCTAACTGACTATGGAGAAAAAATGGCATGTTCCACACGAAGTTAGGCGCGCACGCGCGTTTAAAATTTCAAATTGCGAAAAATCAATTTATAATCAACTTTCTACGCGTTTCATGTCATTTTAAGCATGTAAAAAATTCCCACGCGCGCGCTTTTTTTTACGCGCGCGGTGCGAACGTAGCGTTGAAAACAATTTTTCTCTCGTGATTTATGTTTTCAAGCCTTTTATAGTAATTTTACCAAATTTGAAACAATTTCGACTTCAAATTACGTCATACGGGCACGTCGAATTGAATAATTTATGTGCGTTTTTGAGGAAAAAGTTCAAAAATTTGTCAAAATTATACCTTTTTTTAAACAATCATAGATTCTAAACTACGAGGTGAACTTTGTTTAAATTACATATCCAGGAAGATGATAAGTTGTAGATAAGGAATCATGCATTGATATGGCAAACGGGACATTGTGACGTCATCGTATGGCCACGCGAATATAAAATATAGGATTTTTGTATCTTTCGTCATAGCGCATCTCATTTAATAGAGCGCCTCTCCACTTATCCGTATTCCATTTTAACCCAGATTTTGAAATTTTCTAGGTCAATCAACTATCTTACCCATGAGTAAAAATTTTTTTAATTTTTATGACGTCATCATGTCTAAAAATGTAAATAACGTGGGTCACTTATATTTATCTTTACAGTAAATTTTAATCTGTTATAGCTCATCAGAATAAAATGTGATAATCACGATTAAAACGTTTTCTGGAAGCTATTGGATTGTAGATACGAATTCATGTAAACATTTTGCCAATCGGATGTTGTGACATCATCATATGGCCAGTTGAATAAAAAAAGACGTATTTTCATATTTTGCGTAATAGTTCATCACATTTAAAAGGGTGCGCATCTATATTTTACGTATTCAAATTTCTTCTACACGTTAATATGTTGTTCCTGAGATAATTTCCTTCTGAAATTGCTATCCAAGTGTTTCATTTTGATACCGTCGCCATGTTAAAAATTGGAATAAATGGCGGGTCCCGTAATTTCACCTATTCTACACTGTATGTAATATGTATACAGATTATACTGTTTGCATGTATATACTATATGACACAAAATTGACAGAATTCAGCACTAACAGCATATCATATTCTTCAGTTCTTGTCATAATGCCATAATCTTTATCTGTGTGCAATATTCCAACGTATGACGTGCACGTGGCGTTTGTCGTGGTGCGGATAACTAACTCGTCAATGTGACGAGTTTCATGTCTAGTTCTTCTTTCCATCCTTCCTTTTTGTGGATCGCGTTTCTCTAAAATGTGTAAACATAACATTTCATAACTTTGACAACATATGGGCATTTACGTGAAGTTGTGCACCTCCTATTTTTGAATGACGTCGTAGTTGCGCAACGTGACTTACGCGCAATTTTATGAATTTCAATGATTGATCATAGATTAAAAACCAAAAGTCATTTAGTATTGACACTTTGACAAAATTTAAGTCATATCAGGGGCAAACTTTCTACGGATTAAAAATGGCATGTTTCACAAGAAGTTACGCGCGCACGCGCATTTAAAATTTCAAAATGCGCAAAATTAATTTCTAATCAACTTTTTATGCGTTTCTTGTCATTTTGAGCATGTCAAAAATTTCCACGGGCGCGCAATTTTTTACGCACGCGGTGCGCACGTAGCGTTAAAAACATATTTTTTTCTTTTGAATTATATTTTTCAAGCCTTTCCTAGTAATTTTGAAAACAATTTAGACCTTTTCCAACTTAAATAACGCCATACGAACACGTTGAATTAAACATTTCATGCGCGTTTTTTATGAAAAAGCTTAAAAAATCGTCAAAATGTTGTCTTTTTTTAAACAGTCATAGTTTCTAAAGTAAACCGTGAACCGTTTATTTTTATTACAAAATCTAGAAGTTGATGAGTTGTAGATAACGGATCATGCATCGATAAGGCTAAAAAAACATTGTGACGTCACCGTATGGCCACACGAATGTAAAATATAGGATTTTTGTCTCTTTCGTTATTGCTCATCACATTCAATGGAGCGCATCACGCTTATCTATATTCCTTTTTCTCCTATGTTTATATATTGTGTAGGTCAATCAACTTTCTTTAGCATGAGATAAAAATATTTTAATTTTTATGACGTCATCATGCCTAAAAATTTCAATTACGTGGGTCATTAATTTCATCTTTACAGTAAATTTTATTCTGTAATAGCTCGTAAGAATAAAATGTGATAATCACGATTAAAACGTTTTCTGGAAGCTATTGGATTGTAGATACGAATTCATGTAAACATTTTGCCAATCGGATGTTGTGACGTCATCATATGGCCAGTTGAATAAAAAAAGTTGTATTTTCATATTTTGCGTATTTAAATTTCTTCTACACGTTAATATGTTGTTCCTAAGATAATTTCCTTCTGAAATTGCTATCTAAGTGTTTCATTTTGATACCGTCGCCATGTTAAAAATTGGAATAAATGGCGGTTCCCGTAATTTCACCTATTCTACACTGTATGTAATATGTATACAGATTATACTGTAGTGTTTGCATGTATATACTATATGACACAAAATTGACAGAATTCAGCACTAACAGCATATCATATTCTTCAGTTCTTGTCATAATGCCATAATCTTTATCTGTGTGCAATATTCCAACGTATGACGTGCACGTGGCGTTTGTCGTGGTGCGGATAACTAACTCGTCAAAGTGACGAGTTTCATGTCTAGTTTATATTAAGACAAAAATTAATTTTCAAAAATTAAAAAATTAATTAAATTTATTAATTTCCATATGAAAACGAAAATTATTAATACTAGATGGTACGCTCGCTTCGCTCGCGTACCATCTAGGTCGTGCCCACAGATGGTTCTCGAATACATAATAATTTCAGCGTTAAAAAACTGGCGATTTCAAATGTACGTAAAATAATACATGTCGTTTACAGGAACGAATAAATAGACACTGATTTATGTACTCAACTAAAATTAGCACCCTGAGAATTACTTCCGAAAGAGAAACTTGTCACAAAATGAGACCAATTGTTTAAGTCAAATTTAAACAAACTTAATTTGTGTTTTGTATGTAACATTAGGGGTGAGGGATGGGGAAGAGGATGGGTGCAAAGAGGAACAATTTTTAAATATATTAAATATATTCTTTATCTATTTAGTAACGAAATATTAATTGTTTTCATGTTTTACAAATAATATATCACTAAACACAGTAAAACATTGCTATGTAATACTTTGTTGAAACTATCACCGTCCTAGTCGATTGAAATAGTACAGTACATGTAACGATACATCACTACGACGTGTATGTTTATGTAATATAAAACAATTTGTGAAAACCACCTCTATTCGGGGAAAATCATAAAATCGATTTAATCGTCAATAAAAATTAAATTATCTAACTCAACTTTATTAGTAGGCCTAATGGTTTTCAATTGTTTCTTAGAGCCAATTCATAGTTGGTTCCTACCCTACCCACCAAAGTTGTTCTGCGTTAAGGGGATTTGATGCACCGTAGGCCTATCCTCTACTGGCTTTACAACGCTACTCATGCCAGTAAGGGAAGGGTGATGATGTGGGTGGTTTAAATTCAATAATAAAGATTTGTACATAATATACCTCTGCAGCACAGATTGAAAAAAAAATGGATTGAATTTCTGTTATGAGTATACAGTACTTGCCTTTACGACGCCTGAGGGAATAGACACTTGTGGAACAGAGATTGGAATGTTCCATTCATCGCAAATCAATACATTTGTATAAACGTATATTAAATCTATCAAAATAGTATTTTTTAAAGAAAAGCGGCCTGTCTTCAACATTATGATGCTGTACTCGAGCTGTTCAACCGGTTTTCAGCTATTAAAAACAATTATCGTAGGAGGAGAAAGGAAAATGCGAAGCCTCCTCGCATTTTTGTGGCGGGTGTTTTTCAAGATGGACATCCATTAGACAGTGTATACCACGATCGGAAAACACCCCCATTTGGGGCAAATCGTTGAACCTAAATTCGTTTTAATCGTCAATAACTAATTATCTAACTTGATTTAATTAGTAAACAGGGTTACATCAGGTGGTTAAAATCAGTACCGAAAGTACGAACCAACCCTATATACCATCGAGTAAAAATTCTAAAAGTAAGGCGCGATTTACCGAATTTTGCCCTTACGTAAATTTATATATAGATTATGGTTAATTATGATAGGTCATCATCCACCCAGTAAAAAATTTATTTTAAGAAAAAAAATTAATTTCGAAAATTAAAAAATTAAGTTAATTAATTTAATTTCCATATGAAAACGAAAATTATTAATATTATGGTTAATCATCACTACCACTAGACTAGGCTATGAATGAGGTAGGTGCCACCCGGAGAGGTAGAAATTCTCATATAACTTTTCTAGACCAGTTTTTTCTGGGGAATCCAAATATATTGGGTAAACGGGCTGTAACCTGAGAACTTTTGCGTGAGGGCGCTTTTTTTCAAAATGGCTGCCAGTTACAGTAGACTATGATATCTTGGCAACCACTGGTCATAGAGAGTTGATTTTGGTGTCAAATTGTTTGGAATGTACATGTTCCTATTTGATGTAATAGAACATTTTGTCAGAAAATGGCTGGAAATACCTCTATTGACCTTTGACCCAATATCTAACAGATATCATATCTCCGTAACTACTTGACACAGAAAGTTGTAATTGGTGTCAAACTCTCCAGAATATAGATGTTTATATTCAAACTAATAGAACATTATCTGTAAAAATGACCGGAAATAACGTTACTGACCTTTGACCCAAAATGCAAGACATTTCTCCTATCTGATCACGTTAATCCTGTCAATTAATTCATTTTGTGCCAATTGGAGGTTGACATTCTCATATT